>NW_022718938.1:563674-573238 GCF_011630105.1 Anneissia japonica
ATTGCAGAACAAAATTGGTGACTTTTGATTTCTTGGAACATTTGTTAGCAAGACGTTATCAAATCAGTGGAATAAAACAAAAGAGTTATAGTGTGCATACCTACTACTTCCACAGTCTAACTAACCTTCGACTTTTATCGTAAACGTACAGTTATCACTATTTTCTGATGAGTCTTTAGCTGTAAAATTGAAAAGGTTTGCTCCAATACTAAGATTAGACGGAAATGTTACATATGGATTAGGAGAGATTGGGAGGACATCCCCGGAGTTGTCATTTGCTATTATTGTTCTTGAGTAGTCAACTAATGCTGTGGGAGCACCTATGTCTGTATCCACAGTCGCATCAACCGGACATATCAGTGTAGGCTTTTCATTATCTGAAGCAAAGAAGTGAATTTAAATCAATTATTATCATCATTTTAATTTTATTGTGCTCATTTTTGTCAAATAAAATCGATAGCAATACAAACAATGAATATCACAAGAGACCTAATCAGAGACAGGATATACGAAAATGAAATTAAAGTGCTGTGTCATTATTTCCAAATATTTAGACAGTATAGACCCCGGAGTTGTCATTTGCTATTATTGTTCTTGAGTAGTCAACTAATGCTGTGGGAGCACCTATGTCTGTATTCACAGTCGCATCAACCGGACATATCAGTGTAGGCTTTTCATTATCTGAAGCAAAGAAGTGAATTTAAATCAATTATTATCATCATTTTATTTTATTGTGCTCATTTTTGTCAAATAAAATCGATAGCAATACAAACAATGAATATCACAAGAGACCTAATCAGAGACAGGATATACGAAAATGAAATTAAAGTGCTGTGTCATTATTTCCAAATATTTAGACAGTATAGACGAAATAAATATGTCAATGTTCGATTGAAGTTACAATAAAAGGAAAACAATGTAATCAATAATAGTTTCAAATAAATTGTAAATTTTTCGCAACGTAGAGTGCACATCCTCAAGGAGTCATTGGAAATGGAAGTGAATAATGATTGCAAAAGCTAAGGCGCAATAAACACATTAAAATAATGTCTAAATTGATGTTTGAAAGAGTGAAAAAAAAACAAACACTGAGAAACGTTAATTGACAAACTGTCACTTAGGAAGGAAATTTCATTGGTTTATTTAAGTGTTAGAAATGAAAGATAACCAATAGACGACGATATTTCTCATGTAAACAATTTTCTTACGTCCTTGACGACGGGCGATAAAATAATCAATGTGATTAGGAAACCTACTTTTGGAAATGCAGTGTGGGTAACTGCACATGCTTAAATTGTGATTTAATGAAGATGATGTTGATGACGATGGGGTTACGACAATGCCGATGATAGCGCCCGCGGCACTACTATTGCTCCTCTTCTGTCATGTACTCTTCCTAACGATGGCTGTACGAACCAAGGACCTATGCCTAGGCCCATCGATGAAGACTTACATTTACATCTGTCTTCTTCAGAAGATTAAAATGATGCTGGGATAGGCCTAGCCCTAGTTGATGTTGTTGCCGATGGTGACAACAAAGAGAAAGACGAGACCCATTCCTAACTAAACAATTAGATGCTGTCAGGGGTGGCGCCAGCGAGGGTGGCGCCAGCGGGGGGGGGGGAAGAGCTGCCCTCCCCCTGTTGGGGAGAAAAAGCACAATTCGACGTGGAGAAAAAAAATTATATGTATTTTCTACATATTAGTAAACTTTAAGATCGATTAAATAAGCCTTTGACAACCCTAAATTGTCAAAACATTCGGGACCAATTTTCGAAGCCTTTTAATCGAGGCCCGACCACGCCCACTTTCAATCATTCAATCAATCAATATTTATATTCCATCATTAAAAAAACAACAAATAACGATGGAGGAAATACAAAAAAGGCAAGGCCTAACAATGTGTTGTATCACCTTAACAAAAAGGCAACCATAAGCAATAATTATAGAATATTTAAAAAACATTAAAAATACACAAAAATCAAAACAAATTACATTACGGCAGATACAGAGACCCACCCACCCATATGAAATACATGTTACCAAAATGAACAAGTAATCGTTATTTAAGTCACAGTATTGCCATGAAGTTAACTTGCATTAAGAGATTGGATGTGCTTAGAAATCTGTGTTTTAAAATGATACTGTAAGAGTTTTTAACTCTTTCTGGCAAATTATTCCAAAATGTAGGTCCAGTAGAAAATACAGATTCAATCTTATGAATATCTAGTCGATAGTTATTTTTATTCCTAATATTGTACCCATGAATACTTTTATGATCAGTAAAGATAATTGTTAAAGGATGTGGGTAACATTCCATTGTTGTATTTAAACATAAATATACCTAGTTCTTTCCTGTACAGATCAAAAACATTCAATAGATTTAGTTTATCAAATAAAGGCTTCGTATGCATAAATATGGACTATTCTTAAAGCTTTCTTTTGCAATTTTAATATCTTTTTCACATTTCCTTTGTTTGCTTTACCCCATAGCATAATCCTATAGTTAATATGTGACAAAATAAGGGAATAGTACTAGTAAAGATTTCTCTGGTAGGAAATGCTTCATTTTTGTTTGGTGCGGTGTTCCCAGAAATATAAGATTTGTTTTATCTGTGTTGAACGACAATTTGTTACATTTAAACCAATTACAGATTTCGGAAAGCTCATTATTCATTACATTTAACATGTTATCGATATTACAATCCGAATAGAAGACAGTTGTGTCATCTGCAAATAATATAAATGAGAGTAGTTTAGAAGTATTCCATATATCATTCATAAATATAATGAACAATAAGGGCCCTAGTATTGAATCTTGTGGAACTCCACACTTAACACTCTCATATAATGAATTTACATGATTGTAGGACACATACTGCTTTCTATTTGATAAATAGTTTTGGAACCATTTATATGCTACACCACGGAATCTGTAATTATATAGTTTATCTAACAGAATGCGGTGAACGATCGTATCGAAAGCCTTTGATAAATCCATAAAAATGCCTAAAGTATACATGTCATTGTTTATTGCTTTAGTTATAATTTACCAAGTCCAGTATAGCCATATGTGTAGCATGATTCTTTCTGAATCCATATTGATTACTATATAAGATGTTGAAATTACTCAAAAAACTGTAACATCTGTCATGCATCAAACGTTCTAGAAAAATATGAAAGCACAGACACCGGTTTGTAGTTGTTAAATACCTCTGGATTATCTTTCTTATAAATTTTTACAACTTTGGCAATTTTTAAAGCATCTGGTACTGTTCCACTACTCATAGAAATATTAAATATAAAACTCAATGGAGACAAAATTTCTTTAGCTACTTTTTAAATTAAACCTGGATGTACATTATCATGACCTGGACTTTTGTTGCTAGAACAGTTTATATATTATTTCATTTATCTCCTCTTCATTAGTTGGTCTCAAGAAAAAAGTCGCATTATAGTTATTATTGAGGTAATAATTAAAATTGTTGCCAGTATGTTTTATTTTTTCATCCATCAAACGGTTCAATATTAGAAAAAACTTATTAACTTCATTGGCTATTTCATCGTGATCGGTAATTGATTCGTTATTACAAACACATTGCTGTGGTGTTACCCTCTTGCTACATCGTAAGATGCCATTAAGGATTTTACAAGTATTCTTCATTTATATCGATCTTTTGCTAATTTTTGCTAATAATTTAGAAAAATAATTTGTTTGGACAATCTTATGGAAGTATTTAGCGTATTACCTTGCTTTCGTCGGGGAAATCTGATCCCTTGTCGGGGCATATCCTCTCTTCCCCCCCCCCCCCCGTCGGGGACCTTCAAAGAACATGATTTTTCAAAATGCCGGTTTTCTCAAAATACACTTACCAAGTATCCTAACTTGGATTGCCCATTACTTCGCCATAAACTATCATATCAAAGTAATTTTTTTTTTTTTGCATTTTTAAGAAAATAATGCCCAGTTTTATAATATGTACAAAACTTAATTTTTAAAATTTCGAATTATCCCTAATTTGGCTTGGCTCTGGTTAACCTAGTGACTTGACATGTATTTTCGTTAAGTTTCATATATAATTAGACATGCTCCAGGTACAGATATAGTGCTAACCCTATTTCGTTTCATACTTTGACGTTGAAGCAAGACCTATAAGAACAATTTCCCTCCTAAATAACAAGAGTACTGTGTGAAGACAACTTATTTTCTTGCTTTGGATAAGTTATCCATTCGTAGAATTCCTACGAAGATAAGCCTATCTGAGAGTGACTATAGAGTGGTCGAGAATAGTACATATCTCCGTTTTTAAGTTGAAGAAAGATTGAATTGTTAGACACAAAGTATACATAGATCAGCCTGGAGTAAAAATGAAAAAAGGTGTGTAATTTGATAAGCGTAATCAAAACAATACATTTACTAATACAAGTATTCTGACAATTACGATCAAAGAAAACCTAATTATTAAGAATATAGGAAGAAGTAAGAATAGAGGAGCGGCTCAAAATGTAGTATCAAATGTTATACAATAAGGATAATAGCTCAATATTATAAGGTGATATAATCAGTTGGTAATAAGGTGATGTATTGAGGTGATTTCTAAATACTTGTGCGTAATTATTTTTTTCCAACTATTGAATGTGGAGGGAAACAAAATCCCTCACTTTCCCTCATAATACCATCATAGTACTCACCATCCTCAACACAAAATGTTTATCATTATTTTTCAGAACATATTATTTTATACTGGAAATAAATGTACTGTGGGAGGCTTGTTTTTACTTCGTAGCGTAAAAAGAACAACTCTTTGTTTTTGATTCAATTCTTTTTCTTGATATTTATTCTATTATTGGACCCCAATGGAAATAAGCATTCGGGCTTAATTGGGTTATCATGGAAAATCAAATACACTTTTTATTTTGATTTTTATTTTCTATTAGGACTATTAATTTCTTTTCTTTACAAATGTTTTGATGTAATCGTCTGTGTAACGATTTTTCAAATAAACTCAATTCAAATTAAACCTTAAACTGGTTTGTGAAATCTATCATTTGATATGGTTGGACTCAAATCACATCAAATAGGCCTACTACGTGTTACTATTCTATCATAACTACGGTTCCTTGTGTGCTGTTTTCACACTAACGACGGCAGTTTACCCGGCCGAAACATGTTAGTTTCATTAGGCTAGCAATGGCTATGGAAAATTAAACTCAGGCATACACCTGAGATAAGCATCTTTTATTATAGTGTTGTCATTGTTTTAAAGTAATTTCAGTTGCTTGCTACTTCATCGATCTTTTGTTAATTATCAATTCTACGAATAAAGTAAATATCACTTGTCTATTTGTATTTCCTTAAGATGTTAAATCATGGTCTCAGCATTATTAGTGAAAAAGTCAGATTACATACGTGAGCGAATAATGAAGCCACTTAACCATTGCAGAACAAAAATGGTGCCTTGTGATTTCTTGACATTTTTGAACATTTGTCAGCAAGACGTTATCAAATCAGTGGCATGAAACAGAAATAGTTATAGTGTACATACTACTACTTCACTTTAAGTGTAACTAACCTTCGACTTGTATCGTAAACGTACAGTTATCACTATTTTCTGATGAGTCTGTAGCTGTAAAATTGAAAAGGTTTACTCCAATACTAAGATTAGCCGGAAATGTTAAATTTGGATCAGGGGAGACTGTCGGGATATCCCCGGAGTTGTCAGTTGCTTTTATTGTTCTTGAGTAGTCAACTAATGCTGTTGGAGCACCTATGTCAGTATCCACAGTCGCATCAACTGGACATATAAGTGTAGGATGTTCATTATCTGAAGCAAAGATGTGAATTTAAATCAATTATTATTATTTTAATTTTATTTTGTTTATTTGTCAAATAAAAACGATAGCAATACAAACAATGAATATCACAAGGGACCTAAAGTCAGAGACAAGATACACAAAAATGATAGCTGTACAAGTATTTCCAAATATTTAAACATTATAGACGAAAAAAAATATATTATTAATGTTTATATTGAAGTTAAAATAAAAGAAAACATTGTAATCAATTAATAAATGAGATCAATAAATAATTGCAGCAGCTAACGCGCAACAAACAGGTACAAATACATTTCTAAGGTGATGTGTTAAAAGAGAACTAACAAAATGATTTTTTTGTTCTAAAGGGGATTTTTGATATGCCACTCATAATAGAATCAACCATAAAATCGTTTTTTGACAATTTTTTTTTATTAAGTTATAGGCGATTATATACGATCGTGTAAATAGTGCCGCGTACGATCTTTACGTACATGCTGTAACCATGGCTGACACTCTTTTGTTGACTACCGCTGATGCAGTTATCAAGTCCTATGCAAAATCAATACATCAACCTCGGAGGAATGTGTTTTACCACATCATTTTTTTTTTAATGCGGCGAGTATTTCTAAGCCTAACATTTTATGATTGTCCTGGAACTTTTTACCATTTCTCCAGTACTGCAGGTTGCCTAGTTACAGTAAATTAAATACGAAATGTTTCCACGATACTCTTGTGAGAAGCAGGTCAAGTCTTTGTACGCCGCCAATTCAGGAATGTCAAATGCCAATTCAGGAATGTCAAGTGGCTGACTGGCTCTGGCAGTGGTTCAGACAAACTTGTGCGATTCAGTGAATTGAGTTATTCGCCTATATTCCGCTCGGGTGCAGGTCAATACGGTCAGCCACTTGACATTCCGAGTTAGTAAAGCAGTGCTTTCTTAGTATTGTATATTAATTATGTTTGTATGAAAATTAATTCAAACAATGATAATAATAAACTTTGTTGCTTAACTTGTTTTATAAAAAGGGTGTTATATAAAAAGGGTGACCCTGAACTGTTAGAAAAGTGGAGGCCAATTTCACTGCTGAATACTGATTATAAAATTGCTGCCCATGCATTATATTATCTTGTAGACTACAAACTGTAATAAAATCAATCATTATGACCAAAAAGGATACATAAAGAACAGATTTATAAGTGAGAACATAAGGCTTGTAGACGATATCATGCACTATTGTAAAGAAGAACACAAAGAAGATGTTCTTCTCTCCTTAGATTTTCACAAAGCCTTTGGTTCTGTTGACAGAAACTTCATGGTAGCTGTTTTAAAACATGCTGGTTTTGGTGAATCATTTATTCATTGGGTAATTACCTTATATAAAGCCTCTGAATGTGTCATTAGTAATAATGGATGGATTTCCAGTAGTTTCAAAATGTATAGAGGCATAAGACAGGGTTGTCCTTTATCTGCACTTTTATTTATAATAGTTGTTGAGATTATGGCTACAAACATTGGAAATGATGAAAATTTTCAAGGTATTAGTCTTCCAACAGATAACAGTATACAGGCGAAAATATGACAACTTGCAGATGACACAATTATCTTTGCAAAAAACAAAGATAGCATAAAAAGAGCCTTACACCTTGTTAATATTTTTTGTAAACACTCCAATATGAAGCTTAATATTAATAAGACTAAGGCAATGTGGTTGTCACGATTGACTTATAAAATATTATTAAATAGCGCCCTCTGTAATTTCTGCCCTAATTGTATGGGAATAAAAAATAATGCAGCAGATCCTGAATCCGCCCCTGTGATCAGCGACGTTACTGACTATATAGCCTAGGCGGAGAAAAATAAATCCACTCTGGTAGCAAATTAAATTAAGTAGCAAATTTGGCAATGACTATCACGCATAATTATTAAATAGTACGTAATTACTTTTACATTGGATTTTCGTTGTTCTCTGCACATATTTCGATGAAATATGCCTCGCTGCCTCGCACTTTAGTACTACTCCGGTCATTTCCGCAACTAGAGGGCCGCCTAGCCTAGGTAGGTAAAAATATCTGGCTATAAACGACCTATCTAGTGTATCTGGGCATAGTTAGGGCTTAGGAATATGCCCTACTACTACAGTACTACATTTTACAGTTCAGTTAATAATGTCTAGCAAGTGGGGACTCTTGAATCGGCCTGCAGCTGGACTTGTGATAGTTACCTATGGTGAGGTCTAGTGTAATAAATATGCATTTTTCATGAGTCATTATGCATGTTAAAATACTTTCTCCTTATTCAGCATTTCTTAGGATCTTCTATAAATAATCTAGATTTCTATAAATAATCTAGATTATATATAGACGAGTGATACGGAACTCGTGGCTGGAACGGCTTCGTCGCCTCTGCAAAATTGCGAATTCCTGCGTTTTCCCTCACCTAAACAGCTTTTTCGTCTATCTTCATCCGTCTTCGATGTTTGTTCTTTAATCACGGTTTGTTTAGTTTTCAACATTTTATACATTTGATGAATTTTGAACGTGATTATGCGTAGGCCCTACCCGACGTTCATTGCAGGTATTGTGCTTGTTGTTTTGAACGGTCTGTACCTGGTAGATTACGTAAACATTCCTACTACTACACGGCGAAGCTACGTCAACACAATGACACTACCTATACCAATGGCGCCAGTAGCTTGTAGCGTTGCTTTATTTATCAAATATATTATACCTCACCTTAGTAATCAAATCTGGAACTCTCATAATAACAGTCTTAATGGTAGATTAAGGCCATGCTTTGGCTAATGATGAAATCTCACCCCAAGACGCCGGAATTTGTTTCACAACAATACTTGACGAATTTCTTAGGGCCAATCCTGAATTTATTGCTGAAGAGAAAAGTAGGCCTTGTAGCAATCCTGCTAATCGCTATATTCGTCGCAAACCAAAAACCCTAATTGAGGCACGCAAACTAAAGAATAAATTAAGGAAACAAGCTTTTAGAAAAGATGCAGTACAAGAAAAGAAAATCAAGTTTTTTGAAGCTCTTAGAGCCTACGACTATCTAAATAAAATCAACAGGAATAATGAAAAACAACGTAGTACAAAACACGAAGAAAAACTTTATCATTCAAATTTTTGGAGATATAGCAAACAATTACTTAACGACTCACTATATGCAACAAAGAACTTTCCTTCATTTACAAAAGAAACGGCAGATTTATTCTTTAATAAGAAGTATGGAACACCTAGCACCATCAACATAGATGAGTTAAAATGGATTCCAAAGTTACGTATTCCGCCATCTGAGATGACTGCTTTCAATATCGACAACATTCGTCCCCGTGATATTAGGAATGTGTTGAAGCGTAAGAGTGCAAATTCTGCTCCTGGACCTGATGGCATCCATTACGGAATTTTAAAGAAACTCACATGTACCCATTCTTTTTTAGCTACATTATACAATAAGATTTTGGCCTCTGGAGTCCCAGTATCGTCATGGACAGACAGCAACATTATTCTTCTTCACAAGTCAGGAAACACAGATACGCCTTCTAATTTCAGAATGATCGCGCTCTCTTCCTCTACAAGTAAAATATTTCATCTCATACTGGCCAATCGCATCGAAGATGAAAGGTGTAAATGGATGTGTAGAACATAATCAAGTTTTGCATGAAATAATTCACCATGCTAAATTTAAATCACGTACTGCTCATATTACCTTCTTCGACCTTGAAGACGCTTTCGGCT
>NW_022718938.1:573332-576139 GCF_011630105.1 Anneissia japonica
CGTTTAAAGAAAATCCACAAATTGTGCAATAATTCAGTTTTATTTAAACAACTTCGAGACGATATCTCCAAAATTGCAATTGTTTCCTCTTTTACTATATACTATGCCAAAGATCAACCCTCTTGGGTTAATCCGCCTCTTTTTGAACTAACATTTTAATTGAATGCAGTCTCCCTTAATTTGATGATAGGCCGGCCTCTATTTTTATACTTTTATATATTGGTATATTTTGTGTCTTAATGTTTTTGTATGTCAACTCATTTAGCCTTGCGTGTTCCCAGTTTTGGGACACTGTTCTGGGCTCTTTATTTGTTTCCTGTATTGTTTTTTATGCAATAAAGTGATTTTATAAAAAAAAATACACCTTAATTTTTCGAGTGGAATGCGACAGTTCATTGGAATAGCAAAGTTTTTCAATGTTTGGCCTACTAGGATATTATCCCAGTCGGGCCTATCGCATCGTACTCTAGCTGCTTAAAATTTCCGCATGTCTGGTCTTCGATATCAGTCAATCATGGATTCAGTGAGTCAATGGAAATCAGAGCATACCCTACAACGCTTAAATTTGCTATTGTGACAAACGTGTGGTGGCACGTCAGAATAGCCAATTTAACACTGGAATGGAGGCAGTGCTTCCAAGAGTATGTGCGCCTGCCCTTCTTCTTATCACAAATCGGACATCCACTGTCAATCGGGTATTCTATCTATAAGCCTAATCTGAATGATTAAAGTTTAAAAATTAAAAGAAACTTTGAATTATTATTATTTGAATTGAAATTTGTTAAAATACAGGAATAAGAATTTTTTTGAAGAGAAGACAACCATGCAGATATTGAAAATAACATACATTGTGTTTTGACTATACATGGCCGGCGGAACCGGGGGGTCGGGGGCCGGCTCCTCCACCCCCACTTTTTGGCAAAAAGTATATAATGTCTGGAGATTTTTGTATGATTGGAAAGAAATGCAAGAAAAAAAAAGAGGGAAGAAGAAGAAGGATGGGAAAGAGAATGTTTATCCAGTCCCCGACAGAGTTACATTTTCTTGCAATTCATATTTGCGGATCTGGAGGAGGGGGTAATTGGTCCTGACCACTCCCTTGGGCAACAAAATAAGAAACAAAAGTTCTAGACCTAGGACCCGTCAGCTGATTTTTTTTTTTTTTAATATTACGATAAGAAAATTAGAATTTTGAAGAACATAAAAGTAATCAAATGTCGGGAAAGCTCATTTCCCACCATCTAGGAATCGAAATTTTCCTGGGGGAAAAAACCCCGGACCACCCTTTTTTGGGATTTATCGATTCATGGGAAAAAGAATACGCATGCAACTACTCATTTATTTATGCATGTATACACACATAAAGAAAAAAAAATAATGAGAAACATTTACCTGACTTTTTTCAAGAGGGGAAAACCTTGAATTTTGAAGAACTTAAACATTCATTTAAAAGATATTTCGGAAGTCAGGAAAGCTCATTTTTCAAGTTCTAGAAATCGAAATTTTCCCGGTGGAACCCGGACCCCATTTTTCTTTGGGGTTCATTGATTCATTGAATCATTTTCAAGAGGGGGAAAACCTTGAAACTGAAGAAATGAAAAGTAGGTAGTTCAAAGACACTCAGAAGTCGGGAAATCTCATTTCCCGTCTTCTAGGAATCAAAATTTTCCCGGGGAGAACCCCGGACCCCCCTTTTTTGGATTATCGATTCATGATAAAAAAAAAAATCGTATGCAATTACTCAATTTTTTTATGTATGTATACACACATGAGGCCTATTTACTGTAATAGCAAGTGGAAAAATTTACCTGGCCGTTTTCAAGAGGGGAAAACCTTGAAATTTGAAGAACTTAAAGTCGCTAAAAGATACTTCAGAAGTCGGGAAAGCTCATTTCCCACCATTTAATCAACATTTTCCCGGGAAGAACCTGAACCTCTCTTTTCTCTTTGGGTTCAATGTTTCATTATAATAATTTTCGAGAGGGGAAAACCTTGAATTTTGAAGAACTTAAAAGTAATTAAAGGACACCTCAGAAGTCGGGAAAGCTCATTTCCCGCCATCTAGGAATCAAAATTCCCCCCCCCCCTTTTTTTTTCTTTGGAGCTTATCGATTCATTGAAAAAAGAATACGTAGGCCTATGCAACTACTAATTTTTTTTAATGTATTTACACACATAACCTACCAATTTACTTTAATAAGAATGAAAAGTGTACCTAACTGTTTTCAAGAGGGGAAAACCTTGAATTTTGAAGAAAAATGTCATTAGACACCTTAGTCCAGTCCGAAATGTAGCAATATCAGAGGTTGCATTTATTTTTGCTATATTTTTAAAAAATTGGATATGATGTAGAGTAGACATTGATAAATCAATACGTAAGGGGGGTTGCCAGCAGTTTCAAAATGGCCGCCATTTTTTCCTAAAATTGTTACTAATATTGTAAGTTTATGTTATTAAAATGCAGCATTCAATTGGAAATTCACTCATAACAATGACAACAACAGTTAACTCCATTTTGTACACATTTTTGAGCTATTACAATTTAAAATGGCTGCCATTTTCCATTATTTTTTCTTTTTAGCATACATATTAATATAATAATAACCGATCTGTACTGTAAAACAAAAACGTGTGATAGAGCTAGTTATATGCAATTGCCATATGCTGTTAATGGTTATTACCATAATATATATATATATATATCTATATATATATATACATATATATGTATATATATATTATATATATACATATATATGTGTAATATATATATATATGTATATATTGAAAGCATATGAAAAAAACAC
>NW_022718938.1:576301-579943 GCF_011630105.1 Anneissia japonica
TTACATACTGTGATTTACTTATATTTACCTACATCAGTGATTTTATAATATGCTAATGTTCATTATCACTTTCTTCATCACTATCACTGTCTGATGAATCAGAAACACTCGACAACAATGGAAAGTTGTTGCAAAAACTCCTTTCCGCTTCGCAGTTACACATCTCAGTACATAAGAACAGAACAGAACATGTACATATTGAGAAGGTACATCTGATAAGCTCAGCAATTGTTTCAGGGGCAGCCTGCTTTTCTGACAAGACATGTCTCAATTTCAATGTCTTCGTTACGAGAAGACTACACAAATTCCAGTATTCATGCCAAGCTGTGGAAGTCTTCTGAAGATCAATACAAACCAGTCTGTATCATTCCCAGATTCAGAGGCCACTTCTATGCCATGGGGAATCATTAGAGTATTAGCCTCTTCTTGTGTGCTTACAGCTGTTGTTGGAGGATGCTCTGGAGTGTTTGTTTTGACATCTTGCCGTGTGAATTGTGACAGGTACCGCTGAAATCAGAAAAAGAGTGGCTCTTCAGCCAATATACGATCATCTTCGACCAGAAAGAGAGATAAAAATGTTCAGGCCTGTAGCCAGGTTCTTTCAAGGGGGATTTTCTGGGCGTGAGGTCCACGGTCGAAGCCCCGGTGGGGTCGGCGAAACCCCCAAAGGGGATTGGGATTTTTGTTCTTTATGGGTCTAAATAATGCTATAAAAGCAGATATGTTTGAAAATGTCTTTGTCTGGGTGAGTCTGCAGTGCACCAGGTGGGTTGGAGGACTTATTTGGGAAATCTGAAGAGAGGGGTTCGCCAGAAATGAGGGAGGTTTGCTAGAAAAGGAGGGTTCTCCCGAACCATAAAACCCCCCTGGATACGAGCCTGATTATTACAGGGCATATAAATGGTGTTGGAAAAATACAGCCCTTAAGATGTTCATGAAATCACCACCTCATGTTTACACGCTTTGGCCAAGCTTGGGAACATTTAATGTGAGAATGGGATGCAAGGAGTTTTTGTGTAGTCTTCTCTGAACGAAGAAAGTATCTGCTAAAATTCCTCAATTTTACGATGGAAAAGATTCAAAACTCTGCCAAACAATCAAGGTGTAGATAAGCTGCCACCAACTGCAGGAGCCTTATATCAGCATATAATGCATGCACATCTGCCAGGCCAATATATGGAGCCAGGATTCTGTTATTCATCCAGAAATCCCCGATCCATGCAAACTGGGCTGGTTTATGGAAGATGGTAAATTGAGACCTGTCTTGTCAGAAAAGTAGGCTGACCCAGAAGCAGTTGCTGAGCTGTTGTCTAGTGTTTCTCATTCATCAGACAGTGACAGTAATGAAGAAAGTGATAATGAACATTAGCATATTGTAAAATCACTGATATATGTAAATATAAGTAAATCACAGTATGTAATATGGTTACATAATACTAACACACACACACACCCACACATTATACATATTTAAAATGCGTAGGCATATATTTGTTCTTGTTTTTCTCTATAGGTGTGTTAATTCCTAATTCTCGTGTAATTTGTTTTTTCTTTCATATTTTTCTTTGAAAGTTCCCCGTCCCAATATGCGTAGACAAGATGGTATTATCCTGTCTCTTATACACATCTAGATGTGTATAAGAGGACACCCCCACCTGGAAAAAACGTTTACATCGATTCATTCGTTAGCAAGGCCAAGTCTCATCTAGATACTTTCATAAATGAATGCTCAACCAAGAAACCTGAAAACAACCTTACAAAACCCGAACGCTGATCTATCACCAACCTTAAAAACAACGACGGCATTATCATCCGGAGAGCTGACAAGGGCGGTAACACAACAATTTTAAACAAGGAAGACTATATTAAAGAAGCGGAAGGACAACTTAAAGACTCTAATAACTATAGAACATTGACATGTGATCCAACTCTTGATTTTAAACGTGACCTTAATACTATTGTTTCTAATCTATCTAGCTTTGCTACTAAGGTAAGGGGTTCTATTCCTGTTGATCCCAAGCCCGGCACATTTTACACCATACCTAAATTACACAAACTCCCCAATTTAATTAAATCTCGTAATCTCACAGCTCATATTTCAATGTAGCTAAGTCATTGAACATCACTCCACCTGGTAGACCCATCGTTTCATCTATTGGTACCCTTACTGAATCCCTATCAGGCTTGGTTGATTCTTATCTGAACCCTCCTTTACATAACATACCTAGTTTCATCCAGGACACCACGCACTTTCTTATTATTCTGAATAACATCACTGCACTACCTAACAATGCACTCCTCTTCACCATGGACGTGTCCTCTCTATACACTAACATCCCACATGCAGATGGTGTCGATGCCTGCAGACACTTCCTCTTGAACAACTCATTTTCTGCTGAAACCACTAATGATATAACTACTATTATTGACTTCATCTTAACACATAACAATTTCTTGTTTAATAATCAGCGCTTTTTACAAACACAAGGTACAGCCATGGGCACTAAAATGGCCCCTAGTTACGCCAACATATTTATGGCCGAACTTGAACACAAACTAATTTCTTCCTTTGATCTCAAACCTTTGCATTTTTATAGATACATTGACGATATTTTTTTCATTTGGCCTCACGGTTTTGACAACCTTACTAAATTCGTCACTCACTGTAACAACTTTCACCCCACTATCAAATTTACTATGGAACACTCTAACACTTCTATCCCCTTTCTTGATGTTAATGTTTCCATTTCAGGCAACATTATCTCCACATCTTTCTATTCTAAACCCACCGATAATCACACATATCTTAACTTTCATAGCTCACATCCCAACAAACTTAAACAATCTATTGTTTACAGCCAAATGCTTCGCTGTAAACGCATTTGCTCTGATCCTACCGACTACCGTACTAACGTCACCAAACTTACTGACCACTTTCTTAATAACGCCTATCCCCTCAAACTTATAAAATCATGTATCATGAAAGCTAAAACTCATACCCGCTCTGACCTTCTCACTTACAAACCTAAAATTAATACTGCACGCATCCCCATGGTCTTTGATTTAAATTCTAACACTAACAAACTATCTAAAATATTAAAACATGATTATGCCCTCCTTTAAAATGACACCACTATCCAGCCCCTGTTCTCGGATCCCCCTCTCCTTGCTACTAGACAGCCACCTAACCTTAAATTCATTCTTGCACCATATAAACTTCGTACACGTACCCAGCACTCATAACGGTAACACCACATGTATTAAAGTTCGCTGCCAGGGCTGTAGCCATATTAACACAAACAGATCAATAATTCTTAACAACACATCTGACTATAAACTGTCCCCCCCCCACCTCTAAATTGTGATTCTACTAATGTAATTTACCTTATATCATGCACACTTTGCAACAAAGGCCATTACATTGGTGAAACGGGTAATACATTCCGCCTACGATTTAATAACCATAAACATTCCATCCGCAATAACACCCCTGGTTTCCCTGCAGGGGAACAGATTAACTCCCCCCACCACAATATTCACCATCTCAAAGTGACTCTCATAGCCAGTAACTTCCGCTCTACTGAACACAGACAACGAGAAGAACTGAAATGGATTTTAAAACTCAAAACACACACTCACGGC
>NW_022718938.1:580506-585628 GCF_011630105.1 Anneissia japonica
TACATATATATATATATACACACATATATATCATATATAAATATATATCATATATATATTATGGTAATGATAATAACAGCATATGGCAATTGCATATATCACAGTTTTTGTACAGGTCGGTTATTAGTATATTAATATGTATGCTAAAAAGCTAAAATATTGGAAAATGGCAGCCATTTTAAATTGTAATAGCTCAAAATGTGTACAATATTTAGTTAACTGTTGCTGTCATTGTTATGAGTGGATTTCCAATTGAATACTGCATTTTAATGACATAAATTTACAATATTAGTGACAAATTTAGGGAAAATGGCGGCCATTTTGAAACATCTGGCAACCCACCTTACGTATGAAAAAAAAAAATGTTGCACATACTTTTTTGATTTATCTATGTCTACTCTACATCATATCCAATTTTTTTAAAATATAGCAAAAAAAAAATGCAACCAACCAAAGATTGCTGGACTACCTAGCTCAAAAGTCAAGAAAGGTCATTTCCCGCCATCTAGAAATCAAAATTTTCCCGGGGGAGGACCCCCGGATTCCCTTTCGTTTTTGGGGAAAATGTTGACCCCCACCCCCTATCCAGATCTGCATGATTCATTATCCCATTCATCTTATAAGTGGGCTCCCCCCCCCCCCCCCCCCACACTTTGAAAAACGTTCCGCCGGCCCTGCTATAGAACGCAATCTGATTCTGTATAAGTAGTAGGCTTACGAACTTTCCCTATCACTAGCAGGCCCTAGCATCAGTGGCGTAGGGGTCTTGAATTGGAAGGGAGCTGAAGGGGACAGAGGTAATTTGACACTGGAACTGATAGGGATCGGTGAATAGGTGAGGGGATAACTTGCAAAATAAGGAAATATGAGGTGATTTTTAATTACTCGAGCATGATTTGTGGCCAGGGGCCGCGACTGGGGAATAGGCGAGTATTTTTTTCAGGGTCCCTTGCACATCCTCGGTATGCCAATACCTAGCATAACTGCAGTTTACCCTACGGTCCGCCACTGTTATTACCTTGTGTGTAATTAAAGAATTTGGGTTTTAAATACAATGTATACAGTGTTAAGATGAATAAATAACACTATGAATAACCAAGTATTTCTTTTTTGTATTCAAGTGTTTATTTACTATGACATTGGACCTACGGTATATCATATCATATATCAGAAAATTTATTTCGTCTTCATTTCAACATACCCAGTAAAAGATAAACAACGAAAAGAAAAGAAAAGAAAGAAAAAAAAAAAAAACAGAAAAGAAACATAAGATAGGCTTACTGTACTACGGGAATGTGAGATATGTATCATGGGAACGGGCATGAAAAGCGCTACACCTGTTCTTTTTATGATCGCCGCTCTTGAATAAGCACCGCACCGAAGCCTCCAAACATGTTGTAAGCGCAGCAGCGCTTATTCAAGCTTTTACAGAATAAAGACATTTTTTTTATTCAGAAATAAAAAGAAGGGTTAAAAAATTGTATTTGTATATGTTATACCATACCATACAAACATAACAAAATAAAATTAAACAAAACAAAAAAAAAGGCAATTCAGTAGCCACATGTACCTCTTTTCAATTAGTGGACGCTTGGCTTGATTTTTTTAGGTTCGTGTGCAAAAAAAAACAAAAAACAAAAAAAATTTTTGTCGCCGCAAAGATATCGCGCACCGCTATGAAAATTGAATTGCAATTAAAAATTACTTTTGTAAAACAAGGTTAATAAGAACCCAAGCAAGTTACTTCAAATTCAATATTAATTAAGGGGTCCCTCACAATTATCAACATTTTCACAAGTGTACAAAGAGTACACATTTTCATGACCCCTCCCCCCACCGAAAGTGTACAAGAAAAATGTTGATTTTTTTTTTTGGCATCTCTGAACAGCCAGTTCAATAACTAAGTAAATTCAATACAAGACTATGTGTAAAACAATACATTTATTTATCTCTGCAGTGGCTCTCATGGTAGCGGCTTATTTTAGCCTTAATGAGAGTCTCCCGACCATCAATGTGCTAAAATTTAATTACAGTACACACAATATTTGTTTGTTATAATTTTGTTAACGCTCGCGCCTTTGATCATTCAATTTGGAATTGGTGCCTTATATTTAATGTTTGAGTATTATTATTATAATTTTGGCCAAATAAAACAATCTGAGTTGTGAGTTCAGTTCTGAGTTATTGTTGACTAATCCGTATGAAGAAGTGTACATCGCCACTACTAATAGTTAAAGCTGTAGCAGGAGCACCTTTTGGTTCATGAACTTCCACGTGAAGCAGCAACAATTTCAGTACTCTTGGCAGTTTCAGATGTAGCGTTGTCTTATAAACGCTGATACACTGATACACTGAGACGCTGATACACTGAGACGCTGATACACTGGGACGTTGATACGCTGAGAAAAAGATGACGTCATTGAAATTCACCGCAAAGTCATATGCACTGAGTGGAATCGAAAGTGCAGGGTTCTCAAGTACTACAGAACGTCCGTAGTTACTACGGAAATTCGGCCCAATTACGGACCTCCTACCTCAACGAAACTCATACCATAGGTCCTTTATATATTGGAAAGATCATATCCTAGATGTGTATAAGAGACAGTTCGATTCCACTCAGTGCATATGACTTTGCGGGGAATTTCAATGACGTCATCTTTGTCTCAGCGTATCAACGTCCCAGCGTATCAGCGTCTCAGTGTATCAGCGTCTCAGTGTATCAGCGTTTATAAGACAACGCAGATGTAGCCTATTATAGCATAGTAAAGAAAAAATATAGAGAAAAATAACAATATAACAGTATTTATTCCAATAAATAGGACATTTATTCGAATAAATAAGGTACTGTACTTTCAGCTTTAGTATTAAAATAATGTCAGTATTATTAAAATCAGGGAAAAATGAACACACATAGGCGGCTGCCTGTCAAGTGAATGGGTGGAATTTAAAAAGATGGAAGTATTGTAAATAAAAGAATCAGAAAGAAAATAATAAAACTTCAATGAATGACAATGAGAGCATTTTAATTGAATATATGTAGGCCTAGCCTCTGTTTCTAGGCATAGCTATTAACTAGGAGCAGTTGGCCTAGTAGGCCTAACCCTAGTTAGGCCTAGTAGTAGTTTAGGCCTAGCCAGCAGTAGGCCTAGCCTAGTAGGTAGTAGTAGGCCTAGACTACGTAGTAATACTGGCTAGTATTAGTAAAGTAGGCTAACCTATAGAATAGCATTTTTGGACAGGATACATTCTACAAAAATGTCACACAAGCCGATAGGGCCCAATGCAGCATTTGCTTTTTATAAGACAAGCTTGGCTAGGCCTAGCCTGGGTCGTTTGCAGTGGCATTGCGGCCTCGTAACCCTGGTCGTTTTGGCCGAAAACGAAACAGTGAGTGAGCTATTCAATGAATAGGCCTAGACTAGGTAAGTTACTCTGTAGACTGTATTACTAGCCTAGGCGCAGCTTATTATATATTCAACAAATTAAACCAACCTTAGAGAAACAATTATCTTCATCCTTTGTACTATTTTCCATTTTTAATTTCGCTTTTTTTAAAAACAATGGCGGTGTCATGATTGAGCAGTCTCACCACTCACTAGTAGAGTCATTTTCATGAGATCCGTGACTAATTTTAGGATACCTTTGTTTCTCGATGGATTTGGCAAGATGGACCAATTTAGATAAAATATAGCTCCTATATACCTCCCAGATATTGGGGGAAAGTCCCGTTTGGGGGCGTTTTTCAAAATGGCCGCCTGTTGATTTGGATGCTTGTATCTCGATAACCACTGGTCAGAGAGACTTGATTTTGGTCTCAAATTGTTCACAATATGCATGTTCCTATTTGTTGTAATACAAATTATCAAAAAATGGCGGTAAATGCGGTTTTTGAAAGTTTGACCTTTGACCTTGTAATGTCATATCTCAGTAACTACTGGTCATAGAGACTCACAATTGATTGCAACTTGTTCAGAAGATTCATGTTTATCTTCGTCCTAATAAAAAAAATATTCAAATAGTGACCGGAAACGGTACATTCTGACCTTTGACCTATTGTAGGGTCATTCCATGTCAAATCAACCAGATTAAAAAGAAATTCCTGTATGACCGTCTCAGATTTTGATGAAACTTCATAAAAATGATCCACTGTATGAAAAACCAACAAAATAAAAAAAATAAAAAATAGCCTCATAGGATATGCAGTTTTCGAGATATTGACTCCTCAAAAATATGGGGCGTGGTTCTTCAAGATGTGCAAACGCAATTTACTTCAACTTTGGAAGCTTATAACAGGAGATTGGTAATAGCTATCAGGGTCAAACTTGGCATTCTAACATATTTTTCGCCATATTTCACAAATATGGCCTTAGATTAACAACCTTTTGAAGTTATCTGCACTCAAAGTAGCCGCTTTGTTTAACAATGCAAATTTTTTGTGATTTTTTTGAGTGGGTATATACACCTCATATTACAGAAATATTATCTATGTGTAGTTGTCTCTAGCCACATGCAAGCGCAGGCTGATAAAATCAATTAAAATTGAATGGCATATATTCAAAGTTGGGACCAGATCTATAAAAGTGAAAAACGCCAATGTTTCTCAACAACGGATCGTCTTGTGGAAAGTTAAAGTCTTTTCTTAAATTTACCCCAGTTAATCAGATACATTGGATCTACCTATAAACCAAATTTTAGCTTTGGTACTTAGCTCATGGCTAGATACTATGTTGAAAACTACACATATTTCAACGTAATAGGAAATCACAAACAATTTTAAGAGTTGGGTCGTTCCATGCCAAACACACAAATGCATTACACCATGACCATGGGTCATAGATTTTTTTTTTAAATTTTTTGCCACACTGACTCAGTAGTGATATAGATATATAAGTGAACTGAAAACCTGAAATTTTGAGACTCTCCAATTCGTTCACTTTCCTGTAGCGGTAGTTTGAAGTTAAGGGGGCGTGGCCCAAATAAATATAATAGAATTCTAGGAAGTTTCTATTCATGAATCGAACATGAATATATTCATGAAACAGAATAGAAAGTTTCCAGGAAATAATTTACCATATATTGGCCACAAAAAATGATGTATGTGATGTCCCAATTGCCATGTGCT
>NW_022718938.1:585652-600972 GCF_011630105.1 Anneissia japonica
TACAAATTTGATGAGGTTATTATTACCCAGGTTGAAGTTGCACATTAAGAATTAAACCAGAAATAACTTTAGATAAATAAATCTGAAATTCATAGAAAATTTAGTGGGTCTATATGACATAGATTTAGAAAATTAAAGCGAAATATTTATATAAAAGTAGGGTATTATTGTTGATGATTTGTTAAAAACATGTTTTTAAGGATTTGGAATCAGCAGTAAAAGGTGTCATACACCACAAAAGGTTAAAGGGGTTGTATGATGATATTAGCATACGAAAATCAAAGTTAATTTGAGGCACACCCCCTTTACGTCGAATTGCCGCTACGGGAAGACGAAAAGGGAATTTGAGTCTCAAAACTTCAGGTTTTTCTATTCACAAGGCCGGAGGGTGCAAAAAATTAAAAATCTATGACCTGTAATGTTGTAATGCATTTGTTGAGAGGCCACGCCCCCTTAACCTCGAATTGCCGCTACTAGAAAACGAAAAGGGAATTTGAGTCTCAAAACTTCAGGTTTTTCTATTCACAAGGCCGGAGGGTGCAAAAAATTAAAAATCTATGACCTGTAATGTTGTAATGCATTTGTTGAGAGGCCACGCCCCCTTAACCTCAAACTGCCGCTACAGGAAAACAAATGAATTGGCAAGTCTCAAAATTTCAGGTTTTCAGTTCACATAGATATCTATATCACTGAGACAGTGTCCAAAACAAAATTTAGAAATCTATGACCCTGGTGTAATGCATTTGTTGAGTTGGCATAGAATGACTCAACTTTTCGTGATTTCCGATTATGTTATTGTGTAGTTTTCAACATAGTATCTAACCATGAAGGAGCTGACTACCTAACCTGAAATTTGGTTTATAGGTAGATCTAATATATAACTGGGGTAAATTTAAGAAAAGATTTTAACTTTCCACAAGACGATCTGTTGTTGAGAAACATAGGCATTTTTCACTTTTATAGATCTGGTCCCAACTTTGAATATATGCCATTCAATTTTAATTGATTTGATCAGACTGCGCTTGCATGTGGCTAGAGACAACTACACTTAGATAATACACCTGTAATATGAGGGGTATATACCCATTCAAATGGAAGCAAGGTGACCTTGAAAATCACAAAAAAATGTGCATCGTTAAACAAAGTGGCTAATTTGAGTGCAGATAACTTCAAAAGGGAAGGGATAACTGTTAATCTAAGGCGATATTTGTGAAATATGGCGACAACTATGTTAGAATACCAAGTTTGACTCTGATAGCTAATACCAATCTCGAGTTATAAGCTTCCAAAATTGAGGTAAATTGCGTTTGCACATCTTGAAGAACCACGCCCCATATTTTTGAGGAGTCAATATCTCGAAAACTACATATCCTATGAGGCTAATTTTTTTTTTTTATTTTGTTGGTTTTTCATACAGTGGATCATTTTTATGAAGTTTCATCAAAATCTGAGACGGTCATACAGGAATTTCTTTTTATTCTGGTTGATTTGACATGGAATGACCCTACAATAGGTCAAAGGTCAGAATGTACCGTTTCCTGTCACTATTTGAACATTTTTTTTTATTAGGACGAATAGAAACATGAATCTCCTGAACAATTTGCAATCAATTGTGAGTCTCTATGACCAGTAGTTACCGACATATGACATTACAAGGTCAAAGGTCAAACTTTCAAAAACCCCTTTTCCCGCCATTTTTTGATAAAAACAACAAATAGGAACATGCATATTGTGAACAATTTGAGACCAAAATCAAGTCTCTCTGACCAGTGGTTATCGAGATACAAGCGTCCAAATCAACAGGCGGCCATTTTGAAAAACGCCCCCAAACGGGACTTCCCCCCCCCCCCATATCTGGGAGGTATATAGGAGCTATATTTTATCTAAATTGGTCCATCTTGCCAAATCCATCGAGAAACAAAGGTATCCTAAAATTAGTCACGGATCTCATGAAAATGACTCTACTACACATGGACCAAGCAAATATCAACACACATTCAGTCGCGAGAGTTCAGAGAATTTTTTCAATCGCGATTACATCGTAACGTAAAACAAGGCTTTATACACCCAGATCAATGCATATTCTCGCTACTCCACGAAACTGGAGTTCATCAAACTTTCGCTGGTAGCCTAGATAGGGTATACAGTATACAGTATATAGCAGTTTTTTCGTGTTTGTGACAAATTTTGACCGACATTTTATTACTTTTTAAAAAGCGTAGCCAGGGTTTACCCCTCCCCCAACGTACGTTTTCTACGCTTGTGAAAATGTTGATAATTGTGAAGGACCCATTAGATTGGGTAAAATAATTGAATTCACTTTGAATTTACATTGGTTATGACAAAGCAAATTTTGCAGTACGCAATTGGGCGCAAAGGATGGTTAATTTAGAAAAAGTGTTAAAGCAATGGAAAAAAAGAAACCTTACAGTATTTGGAAAATTAACAATCACAAAAAAGTTACGACTTTCAAAAATAATCTATAACGTGATTAAGTGTGATTGAAACTCCTGATTATATTGTTAAACAGATTGATAAACTAATAGCAGATTTTATTTGGAACGATAAAAAAGCAAAGATCAAAAGAGTATCTTTGATTGGTGACTATTCACAAGGAGGTATTAAACTACCAGACTTCATATCACAAGTAAAAGCCTTAAAATACTCATGGTACAAACGACTTCTTCATTCCGAAGAAGGTATTTGGAAAGTTATTCCAAGATGGTATCTTTCAAAGATTGGTCCTGATAACTTACTCTGTAGAATAACAAGTGTTGATATGTTAGATAAAAATACAAAGATAAAGATACCACAATTTTACAAAGACGTTTTACTCTCATTGTCAGAATTTAATGTTATAAATCAAAGTAATCCCATTAACTATAAAGATATTATCAAACAAAATAAGTGTAGAATGAAATCCATCTGGTATAAACAATGGATCGACTATGGATTCATGAACATTAACGATATTCTTATGGTTAATACATGGAAAAATTACCCGAAAATTGTTAGTAAACTTAAGGGTAATGCCAATTGAATGATTGAATATTTGAACATCTTAAATGCTATTCCAAAACATTGGAAAATTGTATTAATTCATATAAAAGAAAATGTACTTGCCCTCGATTATGGGGTGCCATACGCAGCAAAAGTCCACGTTAAAATCAAAAGAACCGAAAAAATCCGAAGAACGCATGCGCCAACTGGTTACAGTTTTCAAAATCAGTGTCTATATTTCTGGAAATAAAATTCAGGTAATCCGAATTTTTTAATACAATCGATCGATATAGGCCTAACCAACTTACCTATGTGATTGCACTAAACGTTGTCATTAACGGAGTTATCAAAAGGAAATTGTAATATTAACAATCAAAATCATAGGCCTCAGCTAGCGTCTATCAACAAGAAACAAAGGCAACCGTATACAGGGTGAGTACCCATACCATTCGTCCGTTGAACAATCAAAACCACGGTAGCACCTATTGTTTACTGTTGGCATGGCAACTATTCAACTGGATAGCGCTAACAAAGAGATCGTCACAGTTGCGGAACAAGACACTTCACAAACAGCAAATAAATCGAAATGTTATTACGAAAACTGTACAAATACCAAAGGCGCGACGGTTAAGTGCAGCAACTGTCTTATGGATTACCACTTAATTTGTGTCAAGTTGAAAAAACGGCCCTAAACTACCACATGGGTTTGTAATTTCTGTTCGACAGACTTAAAATATATTGTTCAAGAACTCAAATCACAACTGGATGTTATGAACACCACGGTAAAAAAGATGACTACCGAAAACATAAACATATCTAAGCGCCAGGCAACACTTGAAAAAGAAAACAAAAATCTGAAAACCTCTGTCAAAGAACTCAACGAAAAAGTTAAAGATCTAATTTCAGATATGCAGAGAATAAATAGATCTACTTCCTCTAGTGTTACCAAAAAAAAACACTAATTATAGGTGATTCTATTTTGAGAGATATACAGGAATCGTGGTTCCAGCAAACCGATGTGATTGTTAAAAGAGGAAGCATTATAGAAGATATTTTTGAAACTCTCAATTCAAAGGACTTAGATCAATATGCTGATATAATTGTTCATGTTGGCACAAACGACGTCGCTAACGCAACTGATATTGCGAACATAAGTTCATCAATTGAAAAACTGATAACTCTGGTAATGGTCAAGGCACCCACCACTAAATTGCATATTTCAGCAATCTCTCCTAGGAAAACACACATGACAGCAGTAACAGAAGCAAA
Source organism: Anneissia japonica (assembly GCF_011630105.1). Taxonomy (NCBI): domain Eukaryota; kingdom Metazoa; phylum Echinodermata; class Crinoidea; order Comatulida; family Comatulidae; genus Anneissia; species Anneissia japonica. Next base: position 589,922 of record NW_022718938.1, read on the forward strand.
CATTATTCTTAGAGATTTAGTAAAGAGTCTTGACTGCTCCTTTTTAAATGTAAACCCAAAATGTGTGTATCAGAATGGATCAGTTGATAACACTATACTGTATGATGGATTGCATCTAAGTCATAAAGGAACAAAACTACTAGTTGAGTGTTTTGTCGAGGGTGTTGAATCCCTAAATTTAACAAATGAATTTGTTCAACATAGATCTTCAAACCTTAAAAAACAAAACAAAAAGCAACAAAGACGGAAAAACCAGCATCGTAGTGATAACATTGAGACCAGAAAATTTCGGCCACGAAATTCTTCTTCTGCATATTATCAACAGAGTATGAGAGAAAGCAGACAAAGTCAAGCATGTAAAAACTGTGGTCTATCAAACCATAATTCAGCCGAATGCTACCACGAAAACCCAATCAGATGTAGAACATGTGGCAGGTTTGGTCATAAAGACAGATTTTGTAAACATAATAAACATAAGTCTAATAATAATAATTACTACCAAAAATTTAATAACCACTATGATGATTCATATGGTAATGAGCACTTATACTCACAATACCAAGAAAATTTTTATTCTGAAAATTGATTGCCCAATATTGAATGTAGGGAGACTAGCACGTTTTCAAGTAGTTCAAAATCTACTGAGGGCGTTAGTCAAAGTGAGTTGCCAAGGTACCATAAAGACATATACGAGCCTCTTAATAACAAATGTGGATTAGTCATTGCAAATTTGAATATATGTAGTATTACACATAAATTTTAAGAATTACAACACATTTTAAATCAAAACAATATTGATGTTATAGGACTATGTGAAACCTTTCTCAATAGTACTATAACCAACCAAGAAATTAATATAGATGATTATTCTTTATATCGGAAAGACCGATGTAAATCGTCCAAACATAAAACGGATAGAAGAGGAGGTGTAGCCTTCTATACATCAAATAATATTAACCACAAAATTCGAAATGATTTTATGCCAGATCATTTAGAACTAATCACTATTGAATTAAAAAGGGAAACCATTAATCATTGTGCTATAGTATAGGCAGCCAGGGACATCGGTTGACCTATTTTTTTACGTAAATGAGATTATTTCTAAAATTGAACATGAAGGTACAGAGTATATACTAATGGGGGATTTAAATTGTGATATAATGTCAACGAATCCCAGTTGTTACACAAACCAACTAAATGAGTTATGTACAAATTATAATCTCAAACATGCAATCACTGAACCCACACGAATAACAAATAAAAATGCATCATTAATTGACATTATGGTACTTAGTAATCAAGAAAAGATGTCAGATAGTGGTGTCATTCATGTTGGAATGAGCGATCATTCAATGACGTATGTTATTTTGGGTAAAAAAACAAAATGTAAAAATATGAATAATAGAAATAATAATAATAATAATAATAATGCAAACCCTCAAAAACACCGATATAAAACTACAAGATGTTTTAAAAAATTCAATGAAAGCACTTTTCTATCTGACCTCTCATCTGTTGACTGGAATATTATATTAAACAATGGTGAGGTTAGTGATAGCGCAAAACGTTTTGAAAACATTTTTGTGAGTATAATTAACAAACACGCTCCTCTAAAAAAAACGAAGGGTACGCAAAACAGCAGCACCATGGCTCACTGACGACAATATTGTCTTGATGCGTAAGCGTGATAACTTAAAGGCTCAGTATAATAAAACTAAAGACGAAACTATTTGGAATGAGTTTAAAAAGTGTAGAAATGAATGTAATAAATGTATTCGTAAAAATAAAGTTGATCATGTAAAAAATGGCATAATGGAAAGTAATAACGATATGAGAAAAACTTGGAAGACTATCAGAAATGTCATTCCTAACAACAAGCGTAAACAATGTATAAAGGAAATCAAAGATGATGGAAATACTTATACAACTAATTATGACATAGCTAATGCAATCAATAAATATTTTTCTGAAATCGGTCAGACTCTTGCCAAAAAAAATGAAGAGTTTGTAAGTCATGAAACAATTGACTATTCTGAAGACTATGAAAAATATACAGATAAAACCTTTGATTTCCAACACATCTCAATTGAGTTTGTTTCCAATTACTTAAATAGTCTTCCAACGAACAAGGCAACGGGATATGATGAAATCCCCGCAATAATGCTTAAAATTGCATCTCCTATAATTGCGCCGGTAATTGCATATTTAATCAATCATTCTTTTACAACGTGTTCCTTCCCAGAAAATTGGAAAATTGCTAAAGTTCTCCCACTATTCAAAGAAGGAGACACCTCAAATCCAGGCAATTATCGACCCAAATCAGTCCTTCCTGTAATATCAAAAATTATCCAAAAAGCCGCACATGATCAACTTTACACATATTTAAATGAAAATAAATTACTTTATGTCACTCAATCAGGCTTTAGGCCGTCATACTCAACGTCCACTGCACTCATCAATGCCACTGAACAATGGTACAGTTGCGTAAGATGGTAGGATTATGCCTTTTAGATTTCAAAAAAGCATTTGACACAGTGAATCATAATATTCTTTTACAAAAATTAAAATTGTACGGCATTGGCAAATTCGCAATAAACTGGCTTAAAAGCTATTTATCTGAACGAACTCAAATTACTGAAATTAACAATAAAAAATCGAAACCTAACATTATAAAATGTGGTGTACCACAAGGATCAATTATTGGTCCCCTTGCGTTTCTCATTTATATAAACGACCTTCCCAATAAAATAAATAAATGCGAAATTAGCATGTATGCAGATGATACTATAATATATTACGCAGCGAAAAATGAAAATGAAATAATTGAAACAATAAACCAAGATCTTGAACATATATTTTGTTGGTTAAAATCGAACAAATTAAGTGTAAACATATCAAAATCACAGTTCATGATACTTGGCTCAAGGCAAAGGCTTACAAGTAACAGTAATACAAGTTCAACAGTTCATATAAATGGCGATCCCGTTCCAAGAGTACAGAGTGCAAAGCATCTAGGAGTAATAATTGATGAAAATCTTAAATGGAACTGTCATGTTAATCATATTAGAGAAAAGGCCCTAAAAGGCCTATGTATGTTAAGACGATGCCGTAATATGTTCCCAAGAAATGTACTAATCAACATTTCTAATTCATTAATCATTTCTCACTTAACATACTGTATTTTGGTATGGGGAAATTGCGGAAATACCTTGATGAAAAAGTTACAAACAATTCAAAACAGGGCAGCTCGGATTGCATGTAACCTAAATTGGGATGAATCCAGTCAACTAGCATTAAACTCAGCAAATTGGATATCATTAACTAAAAGAAATGAACTGGAACACTTACTTCTTGTATTCAATATTCTAAAAGATCGCGTACCACTTTATTTATCACATTTAATACAGTACAACACACCTAATTATAATTTTCGACATGGTAACCTTAATATGTACGTTCCAAAACCGAATACTGAATAAAAAAGAAACAGCATATCTTACAAGGGCCCTGTTTTGTGGAATAATTTAAACAGAGATGAAATAAATCCTTCTATGTCATTTAATCAATTCAAAAGAAAAGTAAAAGAAAAGCTAACTAATACTAGGCCTTAATTAATGTCTAGTCTCATGCAATCATTATAATAATGCAATTTACTACTATTCAATTCTAACATGCGCTTTTTTCCCCTTTTTTTTTGCAATTTTTAAGACAACAAACTTTTAAACTTTAAACCTAATTAATTTAGGCAAAACTTTTAACTTTATGCTTGCTTTTATATTATTCTTATCACGCTCGAACTTGTTGAAAAACGATCTGTTTATAATATTTTATTGATCGAACAAGTCTTTTGTAATGTCTTATTGTGCTTTATATAATTGTTTACATATATGTTACTGTACTTGCAATTTCGAGAATAAATAAAGTTTTTGATTGATTGATTGATTGAAAATGTAATTGCAAAATTCAATGTCTGATTTATCAAAACGTAGATCTAGTGTCCCAAAATGAAGTTCTAATTTTTGAAAACGTAGTTCAAATTTTCCAAAATGTAGGTCTAATTTCTTTAAAATGTAATTCAAATTCAAAACGTAGGTCTAACTTGATCAAACGCCCTCTCCAAATTCTATTTCAAAACGTAAATCAAAAACCAGCCTGGTTTGAAATACATTTTACAACAACACTAGAAAATGGACTTTAGCTACGTATAGACCGTGGGTTGAGGCTCCAAAATCGGCTTAGTTAACGAATTCTGTGACCCACCGATCCGCGCTACTTGGCATTCGCACAAAAATGTCAATACTATTTTATTGAAACATAATATAATTGTCGGCAATCGTAAATCTGTCTCTTATACACATCTAGATGTGTATAAGAGACAGGGTTGGAAATGATAAAATTGGTTAAAGGTCATATACTCATGTCAAAATATTACCGTATCAAATAATAGCATCATTTGAGTGTTATGTCGAATTAGAAGCTAGTTACTTATGTATTCATTATCATTTATCAGCAAGTACTGTTCTGTTATTTTCTTCTTTTCATATTGCATTGTAAAGTACAATACAATGCAATTCAAAAAGTCAATGCAAATTTTTATGAAGAAAATAAATGTGTTGCTGATAAATGTTCATACAAGGAAAAACCTTAATAATATCTGGTAATATTTCTCAACACAGTGTATGGTATGATTTTATATCAAATAGATAACAACATTCATATAAACAGTATACAGTTCCAATCTGATAGGAATACAGTACTTTCAATTGATTCCTGTTTCTATCCATGACCTATAATATGGCCTGAATTGCCACCAGATCCTTATCCCTCATGTAGTGACAAGGCTTCATCCTGATTTGCAGTAGCAGCCTCAAGTAATTCCACCACTCAATGTTTCACATCTTACTAATTTCTCAATGGTGTTTGCTCTATTAAAAGTACTTAATATATTAATGTCTTTTTACAAAAAAAATACATGGGAGACCATGACTTCGACCAGGAAGCACTTCCTTAATTCTTGACTTCAGGTTTCAGGTGATGCAGAATGAGCATTTGCTTTGGCTGTGGTTCATCAACTTCCATTCACTTCATTCTGTGGTCTGTGAAAATTAATTAAACAAACTAATTCAAAGAGCTTATCAATGCTACTGTGATGGTTTTAATGATCAAATATGTATTTAAATTGTTTCTTTTTAATCAAAGGTTGATTTCCAAAACAAACAAAAAAAGAAAAGAAAAATAAGTAGTATCAGTATAATACAATATTAAATGCAGGTGGTGATGTTTAATTGGACATCAGAGTGTTGATAAACATTATTTGCTTAAGTCAGTTTTGATACCTATTAATTAATATATTTTTTGTTATGTTGTGTCTAGGATTCCTATGTAGATAAAGCATACTGTACTATTAATATAATAATTTTGTTATATTCTTTTCATGAAGACATTAAAATCAAATTAAGCCTGAATTAGTCTGAGCACAGTCACTGAAGGGCACATCCCCACCCCAAAAAACTGAATTGATTCAATTTGTGTAGTAATTGTTCTTGGTAGACAGTAGTAAATAGTTGCTTTATAATTGTGGATGGCTATTCTTGATTGATTTGTCTTCATGGTCAGTTGTTTATGCTGGGTCGATTCATTGCCAACATTATTGTCTCAATATGCTTATTACAATATAACATCATCGTATTTGATTCACAATACTCTGTGGTTATTTTGCTGTCGATAGTACCCCAGTTTGATGAAAAGGCAGGGCTTCCTCTGTGTGTGTGTGGTGTGATACGCTTAGTGCTTCTCAATTAAGTAAAACATACCATACCATTTTTAACGTTATATGTAACCACACACGTACCTTTAAACAGATTCGGTGCAATTTTGACTACTACTTGCACCACCATCCCTGAGATCCCCTTCGTTATATATGTAGGCTATTAATCATCAGCTTCGACGGAAACTTAATAGGCCTTACTGAGGACTCGTATTTATTGTTTTCCACAGAGTTGCACATCCTTAAATTTCTTTTAAGCTGTTTACGCTTAATGACACAACCATACTCTAGGTTCTTACAACATGTATCACAAAAATATGCCTGAAACCGGCTCAGATTTATCATTTGAAGAACTTCTGGCCAACGCTATACTTGCAAGCGGAGTGTGTTGTTTACTATTTACATTGGACAAACGGCATAGAAGTTAGTTTGTGATTGACTGAGGGCCTTGCAGCTAAGCCAAACTTCATTGTTAGTCGTCTTCTGATTGGCTATAGTTACGTAGCAACTTTTGATATAAATTCTCATTTTTGGTTACAGTTTCCCCAAATTCACGATTGCCGACAATCAAATTATGTTACAATTTAATAGTATTGACATTTTTGTGCAAAAGCCAGGTAGCCCGGATTGGTGGGTCACAGAATTGAACGTTTTCGATCCTCAACCCACGGTCTAGTATGGCACTAGACTTGCGAAATGTAAATCAAAGCTAATCAGCCAAGCATGACGTGGGCCCGTTCCATTAATGATGGGGGAATCATTTTTCGCTACAGTCTAATGCCGTGAACAACGCTTCCCAGTGCGTCTGCTAATTTTTAGTGATAATTAGGAACGATTTTGTGAAATCATAGGTTTTAAAAAGTGGACCTTTTGGAATTTGTGGGGTGCGTCCGCACCCCCCCCCCACCTGCCTACGGGCCTGAACTTGTGATCGCGGTACCCTGAACATTAATTTAGCATGCCAATGACTGAAATAAAAATAAAAAAAATTAAAACATCAAATTAAAATGGGACAGTGAGTAAAAAATTAAATTTTAAATAAAAAATTAAATATATCATTCCAACATTAAGAACTTGGCCTAAGCCTTGTAATGTAATTATTATATTAAAATGTATATTATATTAAATAATAATAATAACAATAATTATATTAATAACAATAATATTATTGTTATTAATATTATTATTCATATTAATAACAATAATAATAATAATAATAATAATAATAATAATTAAATAACCATATAATTTCGCCATTAATTAACTTGGCCAAAGCCTTGTAAGTAATCAAGAAGCACCTACAGTAATACTATATTAGGCCTATTAACAACTAGGCCTTATTCATTCATTGGTACGCTGCTATGTTGACAGGTCCTATGATGGCATATCCTTATTTTAGAGTTGTCTATTCTCAGCTTTTCTTTGAATTTCAAAATAACTGTCACTCTGTTTCATATTTGATCAATAAATGCTGTTTTTTCCTTCCTCTTTGCGCTTTCCTCTCAAAGCCGCTTTCTAAAAACTGCTTTGTTGATTACTGTAAGTGATCACATTCTCTTAGTACGGTAGGCTACAGGGACGTAGCCGGGGGGAGGGGGGAGCCGTGGGAGCCGCGGCTCCCCCCCCCCCCTTTGAACACAGTGTTAAAATTTTAAATCTTGTTCTTGCAAGCCAATACCATTCTTTTTCCTGGGATCACTCAAAATGAATATTATTCATACGTAAATGCATCAGCACACGTTATACATGTAGGTCTAATTGGCCATTATTAATTAGGACTAAGCGTGATTTGTAACAATCTTAAATCCATAAACCACAGGCCAGGTCTTCTTAAATACAGAAGTGTGATATTGTACGGTATGGTTTGGTTTATAATATTTTTGCAAGCTTTTATAAAGTTTGGTTTAATAGGCCTAATACTTAGTGATGACATGTGGTGATGGTAATAATAGTGATGGTGACGATTTAATTCAATTCAGCTTTTATTTCCAAAAACATATAATAAATGATCTGTAATACAATGAAAAAAGATATGTGTAATTTATATTTGGAAAAAGGCTACCACAAGAAGCGATGCTTTGAAACGTGGCGCCTTACAGATAAAGATAAAGTGAAAAAAAATTAGATTTACAATTACGAAATTTAAAGCATACAATTATAATGATAATAGATAATAATACTAATAACATTAAAAAGTGAAGAAAATTGTGCTAAAAGCGAAAAAGAAAGTTGTGATTTGTTTATCATAATAATTATAGTATAGTTAAAGCTTAGTAAGCTATGGTTAGGATGAGTCCTGGATATTAGTAGATCCCTGATAAGATCGTGTGAAATTTGTTGGCGATTCATTTTGTCTATAATGGTGATGTAGATGTAGATGAATTTTTCTATATCAAAGTGTAATTTACGGCCATCTAGAGGTACTATTTTCCCAAATTTTCTCACCTCAGCCCCAACCATGTTGGGGCTGATTTGGTTTTGGAATCAGGGCTTTGAAGTATGTAGCATACATACTCAAAGACAATGTTTTAAGCTTTATTTTATATGGTACATTACACATAAATAATAACATCTTTGCTGCCGAAAATCCCTGATAAAATATTATGAGAAATTTGTTGTCAATTCATTTTGTCTATAATGATGATGTGATGTAAATGAATTTTTCAGTATCAAAGTGTAATTTCCGGCCATCTAGAGGTATTATTTCCCTAAATTTTCTCAACTCAGCCCCATTCATGATGGGGCTGACATGGTTGTGGAATCACGGCTTTGAAGTATGTAACATACGTACTCAAAGACAATGTTTTAAGCTTTACTTTATATGGTACATTACACGTAATTAATAAGATCTCTGCTGCCAAAAGTCCCTGATAAAAGATCATGAGAAATTTGTTGGTGCTTTAATTTGACTATATACAGTGGTGTTTGATAATGAAGAATTTTACTAAAAGTGTAATTTCTGCCCATCTAGAGATGTTTGCACCTCATCCACAACCAAGGTGAGTCTTGGGTGGGTTGTCATCTCACGAAATGGTCACACAACCCCTTACCTTTCAAAACAGATCTGCGTCCTTCCCTAGTTATGACAATTAACTCCATCGAGTCGGCACCCGATTCCAGAGTAGGCCTTTGTTTTAGTGACTGCTCAGGCGAGGGTGCATAAGTTTGTTATAGGATGTGATCAGGTGTTTCATTTTTTGTGATTAAGATTATTTTGGATAAAGATTGATTTGTGTAGTAGCGGATTCAAGCCCCTACTTTTTTTTATAGCAAAAAAAGAAGAAAAATATATTCAAATTTAAGTCTGACAGTGTAATTTACAGCTATTTACAGGTGCCCTAATAATAAATTTTCTTACCTCTGCCCCAACCATGGTGGGGCTGAGGTGAGTGATTCCTTCGTCTGTGAAAGTCCCTCCCTGGGTCACCTCTTCGAATTACTTCAGCCAAATATATTCAAATTTAAGTCTGACAGTGTAATTTACAGCTATTTACAGGTGCCCTAATCATAAATTTTCTTACCTCAGCCCCAACCATGGTGGGGCTGAGGTGAGTGATTCCTTCGTCTGTGAAAGTCCCTCCCTGGGTCACCTCTTCGAATTACTTGATCGCCACTGTTGAGCTATTAGATTTTTTTATAGGCTTAATAATATATTTATGATTGCGTCTATTGCAGTTATCACTTTATCCTTTCAAAACAGTTCTAAAAACGATCAGAGTGTGCTACGACCCAGAGGGGGCTTCGCCCCCTGGACCCCACCTGGGTCCTACGTACCGCGCATAACGGCTCCCCCCCCATCCTTTCAAAATCCTGGCTACGTCCCTGGGCTACATGACCAAAAACTAATCATGATAATACTTGGGGCCGAGTTGACATGGGGCCGAGTTGACTCGAATTCGTCATAGGTAGGCCTACTTAAATAATTATCCAAAACCGCGGCCAACTAAAAAATAAAAATGTTCACAGTATGTAAATGAAATTCAAATAACACTTTTTATTATTCGTGCAGCGAAATCAAATATTACATAGGCCCTATGTCGTTTAAACGACCCATTATATTAGCATGGTAACATCAATGCGTTGTTTTTTGTTTTTTTTTAACTAGACAGCGGCCAGCAATCCTTATTTCAGAAGTTTTGTAGACATTTAGCCTATCTTTTGTTGATGACCTTTTGACCTCCAGAATTGAGATTTTCGAGTCGAGTCCGTCGAGACCGCCCGAGTGGAGTTTTCATGCAAATATTTCGTACGGAAAAAAAATCACACCCTGACCATTAAAAATTAGCAAACGCACTGGGAAGCGTTGTTGACGGCATTAGACTTCAGCGAAAAATGATTCCCCCATCATAATGGAACAGGCCCACGTCACACTTGGCTGACTAGTTTTGATTTACATTTTGTGTGTCTGTGCCATAAGCAGCAAAAGTCCATGTCAAACCAAGGTAATTCAACAAAAGGACGCACATCTCGGGACATCAAAGGTTTTGGCTACGTTCAGACCTGTGAGATACGCCAGGCGTATCTAACGCCAGGCGTACGTTAATCCATGGCGTAACTAGCGAGATGTCCATACTTGGCGATTAATGAACGCTAGCGTAAGTATTCGCGCGAAATATTCGTATTCGTAATTCGCGCATTTTATTTTCTGTTTACATCTAGGTTTATTTTGATTGGTCAAATCTTGGCTGAGTTCAAAATCACCGATGCAAATCAAATGTAACAGACATTGCGAAGTACCCAAAATTAATAAAATAAAAACTAACACCATAAAACGAATGGCACGCATAGACTAATAATTGACGGCTGTACTCGCAACTAGTATCGGATTGTTGCGTCCTTTTGTTGAATTACCTTGGTCAAACCAGCCAAGCATGACTGTTTTGAAATACATTTTACAACAACACAAGACATGCGAAATGTAAATCAAAACTAGTCAGCCAAGCGTGACGTGGGCCTGTTCCATTAATGATAGGGGAATCATTTTTCGCTGCAGTCCAATGCCGTGAACAACGCTTCCCAGTGCGTCTGCTAATTTTTAATGGTCAGGGTACCGCGAAAACAAGCCCTATGCTAGGCATTATAGGCTAGGCTTATGTGGGTTGGGATTTGCAACTAGGCTTGGACTAGGCCTCTATACTATAGTAGGAGGCCTGGTCCTAGTCTAGGCCTATAATATAGTAAAATTCTGTATAAGTAGTCATATGATTACAGGTTTACATTGTACCAAGGTCAATATAAACGATCGCATTTATTTTTCATTGAAAATTTAAAAAAAAAAAAAATT
>NW_022718938.1:601028-622309 GCF_011630105.1 Anneissia japonica
AAAAAAAAAAAAAAAAAAATGAAGTTAACTTAAAACACAAACAACGCGATAGGATATGAAGTTTGCGAGAATAACTTGTATACAGTACTTGAATTGTATTTTCTGAAGGGCCGTTCGTTTTGGGGCTGCTACAATCAGCAGTTGTTACAATCGCGTCACACTCGGGCGCTGACGGGAGGGGGGGGGGAAGGGGCGCCAGGGCCCCAGGCGCAAGGGGCCCCGACATTCTAGTTAAAAAAAATATATAATATAAACTATAATACCGTAGTTTCGTCAATGGGGCCCCGACAATTTTAAACAATAAAAGCTGGGTTCTGCTGTTTAAAATTTTGATTTTGTGATCAATCTGCTTTGCATTGTATATAGGCCGTACGTTATTAAAACATGTTTAGTTCTCACTAAAATTGGCCTATTTTCTGTATTTATTTACACCTGGAGTACATAGGCCTACTGAAGGCCTATACCAGTCCGAAAGTCATGTACCATTCTACGTTCTCTAACAACGGAGTTAACAGTTAATTTTTCAATCTCCAGCAAATTTAAAAAGCATCCAAAATAAAACCGAAACCAATGGTATGTGGATTGGTTGTAATAAAAACAAATCAAATGATACATGTGAGATTACTTTTATTCAGGAACCAGTAAAGTTTCTAGGAATTTTCATCGGTTATGACAAGAAAATATGTAACACAAAAAACTGGGATGATAAAGTGTTAAATTTAGAACAAGTTTTAAAACTATGGGGAAAAAAGAAAGCTATCCTTCTTCGGAAGGATTACAGTAATCAAAACACTTGCTCTTGCTAAACTTTTGTATAATGCAAGCATTATGGAAATGCCAGAATGAATTATTCCCAAGGTAAACAAAATTATATATAAATTCTTGTGGAATGGAAAAAAATAAAAAATAAAAAGAAACACGATCATCCAAGAGCTAAACAAAGGAGGTCTAAAAATGATAGACATTAATTCAATGCTAGACTCACTCAAATTAGGTTGGGTCAAACGACTTTTAAGTCCAGATCCCGGTAAATGGAAGTGCATTCCATGTTTTTAGTACCCAGTAAAGTATACATTAGGTATAACCGACATAAATTTACATAAGCATTTAGCGCTAAATAAAATGCCAGTATTTTATAGGAAGTTGCTTCTTACTTGCTCACGATTTAATAATAAATGCATGCAAAACAGCCACAATGCATCTGTGAAATAAAAAAAAACAAAGACTTTGTGAAAAAAAAACATAAAAATAAATAACAAATCTGTTTTCTGCAAAACATGGGTAGACTCACACATTAAAACCATATCAGATAATATTGTTGATAATAGATTTTAAAAACTGGGTGAAATTATCCCTCAGCTTTTAAAAACAGAAAATGGTAGGCCTATAATAGAATACATGGTGTTAATGAATGCAATTCCAAAAAACTGGAAAAAGATTGTAGCACACCAACCTTTTTGTTTAGTGCATAGAAATGTTCAAATTATTGATACACCTTCCATAAGTTAACTAAAAGTTTAAGATTTTTATGTGTCATTTATAAATGGAAAATATATTATACCAAATGCTCAAAAAGGGTGGGAAATGGAGTTACAAATAGATGCAATAGACTGGGACCTATGTTGGAAGAGTAAAGTTAATTCAATGTTACATATAAACAAAATTGCACAGTTCAATTTTAAATTTTTACATAGACTATTACCTACAAAACTAAATGTATGGAAATTATTTGCAACCAATCTATGTGAGTATTGTAATATTACTGAAAATGAAGAGCACATGCTATTTAAATGCAAAGATATAGAAGCATGTTGGACGAAATTATACACTATGATGCGATCATATTTTAAAATCTATGATAACTTACAATGGAACAAAATCGTTATTGGAAGCTATAGCGAAAGAGTGAACGAAATTATTTCAATTTTGACGTTTTGTATTTATAAAGTTAAAATAATGGATAGATTATGTTTGAGAACAAAATGTCCTTGGGTAATGTTTTTATCTGAACTAAACAGACTAATTACATGTGAAGTTTTAATCAATAAGTAAAAAGCAAAAAATAAACGGTCTATGGTCGATCTAGATAAGTTTAAATAAATATATGTATAAATAAATGTGTGATGGTTGACTTCTACGGAAGACAAGCAATTGAAGAAAATGATTAAAAAAAATAAAGAATACAATAGTCGACGTCTGAACACTTATTATGGAGAACAGTAAAGAGACGTGTACTAAGTAATTTCATAACAGATATATATTTCATACTATTATTTACTTAATATATATAATAACTGTTAAAATGTAGACTATATGTTATGTGTAATATATCTACGTAGTTTAAGACATTATGATGAAATAAAAGTGGGACGATCCCACAAAAGAGAAAAAAAGCATCCAAAATCCTTCTTTTTGGAATGTAAGGAAATAGATAGTGCTTTTCCTTTGTTGGATCGATTGTAACTCCTGATTGTAGCAACCCAAAAACGAATGGCACTACAGAAATACAGTACAGTATACCAAAACTTCTCTCAAACTTTGTATCCTATCGCGTTGTTTGTGTTTTAAGTTAACTTTATGTATTTATTTTTTATTTTATTTATTTTTTAAGCGTACAAGTTTGAAATATTTTAAAATCCTTAAGTTAAATTATTTAAAGTTTTCTTTTTTTTTTTCAATGAAAAATAAGCGCGATCTTGGTACAATGTAAACCTGACTACTTAAACAGAATTTTACTATATTAAAGGCCTAGACTAGGACCAGGCCTCCTACTATAGTATAGAGGCCTAGTCCAAGACCTTGTTGTAAATCCCAGCCCACATAAGTATAAACTATAATGCCAAGCATAGGGCTTGTGATCGCGGTACCCTGACCATTAAATTAGCAGACGCACTGGGAAGCGTTGTTCACGGCATTGGACTGCAGCGAAAAATGATTCCCCCATCATTAATGGAACAGGCCCACGTCATGCTTGGCTGATTAGTTTTGGTTTACATTTCGCAAGTCTAGTGCCATACGCAGCAAAAGTCAATTTCTAGTGTTGTTGTAAAATGCATTTCAAACCAGGCTGGTTTTTGATTTACGTTGGAATAGAATTTGGAGAGGGCGTTTGATCGAGTCAGACCTACGTTTTGAATTTGAATTACATTTTAAAGAAATTAAAACTACATTTAAAAAAATTTGAACTACGTTTTGAAAAATTAGAACTTCATTTTGAGAAATTTACGCCTACGTTTTGATAAATTAGACATTGAATTTTGCAATTACATTTTGATTTTAACATTGACTTTTGCTGCGTATGGCATCCCATACTCGATACATTACAGCAAAATAATGTGCTTAAGACTGTCAAAACAAAAATTGTTTATAATCATTTTGTATCAAATGTTTATGCTATTCCATCCACTCAGAGCAGATGGGAAGATGATTTCAATGTTGATAACAGGTCAATTGCATGGGAGAACAAAATTAATTTAATTGATGAAATCAAAATTTCTCAATTTAATCGAAAACTTTTACATAAAATTATCCCAACAAATTAGAGGCTATTTAAATGGAAAATAAAAGCAACTGATATTTGTACAGTTTGCAAAATTCCTGAAGATGATGAACATCTTTTTATTTTCCTGTATTTTTTGTAACATTGAAATCAACTTTAAACTTATTATCGTGGGATGTCAAAATAGGCTTGCTAATTGGTTGATATCTATAGGAGCATTTAGCATTTACAAGAGAAAAATTCAATCAGAAAATGACCAGTGGGGTAGTAGATCTCTACTTGCTCTATAATAAGATATTTCGATCTGTTGCATCCAGGGATCTAAAGTGTTTGTACGACTTGTTAGATACGCATAGATAACATTCATATACTGTATTTGGCTGTTGGAATTTTGGTGCCATGATTTTGTGTATCACTGATGTAAAAAAGCAATAAATTAACAATACAAATAAACTATATAATAGTAAATAAATTTAAAAAAAAAAATACTTAAAAAGGTGAAAATATTAACGTTGAAAAAAATAATAATAATAATACACTTATTCATGATGTTCGGTCATTTTATTGAATTTGATTTGAATCTTGTGTTGTTTTGATTGAATGTTTTTTTTGTGATAAATAAAAGTGGTGGTTTCACAACAAGAGATAAAAAAATAAACTTTGTTGATATATGCTATGGTGTTTTTATTTGCATCCTTTTGTGTGTTATAAACAGTAATATTAAACAATTTTTATTTCAGCAGGTCTCTGTGAATTTGCTTTAGATATTTCATCACACTCTCGAGACGTTTACACTTGCTTTGCACAAATAAACATGTGTTACACTACCCATAGGCAGTTAATTAACAATTACCGTAACCATGGGGGCGTGTACTTCTGCAGTTTTATTACACTGAATGGCGTTCGTGTTTAAAGGGCCTTTACATTAAAGTCCTTGATTTTATAACGAAGTTTACAAAATCATTATAAGTATATCAGTGCCAGTAGGATGGTGAGAACTTTGTCGTACCTTAACATTTGCCGTATAGTAGATTATAAACGTTTACGTGGCCTTCAGCATTATAAATGTTTGAATACAGAGATAAAATTAACTAAAGCCTAATTGGATCTTCGAGAAGTATAGACACAAACAAACACACAGCCACTTCCAGAATCCCTGCATATCGTATAATGAACTTTAATCCAGTTCTTAGTTTTATTCGATCTGTAAACAAATACAGAATCTCCATCAATTAGCATAGGCCTATCAAAGTATACTATACAGGGATTTCGGTTTCAGTATTCAATAGTCATCAGTGATAGACATAATAAATTTCAAAAAGATGAACAATCTTATTATTTATCCAGTCTTAATGACTCATGAGTTATATAAAAACAAATATAATTATTATACTTACTTCTTGGCAGGAACTAACAATTACAGAATAAACGATGTATTTAACTCAAACAGCTGCAACTATTCCTCCATCTATATTCGTCGCATGGTAACAACTACTGGGATGACACAAGGTCATCCATACAAACTATAGAGGGCCATCTATAACAAACCCTGATCTAAACACTAATAATAATCGACCTAATATCAATAATAATAATAATAATAATAATAGGCCAAATAGTAATGAATAATAATATATAATAATACAGTAAATAGTATGACGATGTGTACAGAACTAAAAGCATACCATTATTAATAAATACTAGTAGTACAGTTAAATCATGGACCTATTAATAGGTCCATGTTTACATGGAATGATCTCGAACTATTAAGGCGTGCTAATCCTATTAGGTAGCTATTGTTCGCTATTGTTTTTGTCTAATTGCCCCTGCTGTGTCCTAGTTCTTTGTGCCCTAACGCGCGGTACCGACAGTCAAGCGAAAAGGATGAAAATATCACCACCAACGTTAGAAAATTTCTCTTAGATTTCAAACCAGTCGTTTTTTTTAAAAACTATTTTTGGGTTTTTTTCACAAATATACAGCAATTTAATACATAACGACTGGTTTAAAAGCACTTTACATATGTTTTAGAAGCGTTTCCTGTCAAAAAACCTAACTAAGCAAGCAATTATAAGTCATTTTTGGTAATTATGTGTACTGCCATTGTGCCAAATTACTTACTTTTCTAGACTATATATTATGAAAAGCCACAATTGCTCGTCATTCCGGTTTCGATATATTAAAAGACTAATATTTAACTTACAAATGCCCTAAGTCTCTTGAGCGAGCAACTGTGGCTAGCAGAGATAATCGCCCATTACTAAACCTAAATTTTGCGTCGGACTCGTGCAAAATCCGGTGATCGTCGGTAAACCCGGAAGTAAACATAGGCCTATAGCTATCTGTCGTCATTCCTAACTTCATACTGAGCCTGGCAGCGTACATTTTTATTGTTAAAACGTCAATAATTTAATTAATATTTTATGATTATTATTATTATTATTATTATTATTATTATTATTATTATTAAGCCTAAGCCCTTATCTTAGTGGGCCTGCTCAAGTAAGGTTGTTTCAATTGTCACCTGTATTCTTTTCATTTATTTTTTGTTGTGATAGCAATTTAATGATGATGCATACAGTTGAAATTGAGCCCAATCAACCTCTATAAGTTTTTAATTAATATAAATCACCTACGGCAAAAATTGTTTTTTTTCTTTCTTTCTTTTTCAGGTTCAAGTCAGAAAATGAAGACTAGTGAATTTTTTAAGGAAGCTGAAAATGGGCGGAGATGAAAGAGTGAGAGGTTGACTCTACTGCGCATGATTTTTACTCCATTGCGCTGCTTTCTCGTCACCTTCTCAATCAAAATAAGATTAGAAGTAATTTATAATAAATTGTAATGATTTTCAACTTTTAAAAACTTAATCGAAACCCAGGTCGTCATATGTTTTATCATTTCCACTGCAAAGTTATGTTTTCTTGCTTGATCCAAATTAACTTTTCTTTGATATTTTTTTGTTTATTTAATCCACTTGTAAAACCAGTGCTGTGTCACTGAAAGTGCTATTAATAAAATATAACTGGTTTAGAAAATAAAATTTATAATTGGATTGCTATTGCAATTAGATACAATGTAACGGTAATTAGATAAAATGTACAGGTAATTTTATTTTAAAAACCAATCAGGCAACATCCAATGAATATTGTAGAATAGCATTCATTTTATATTGTTAATAAATGTATTAAATTGTAACTCTTTTCCTTGCATTTCATTCATGTTTGGTGTTCTAAAAGGTGTATTGCAGGGATGGGCATAAAAATAGGACGAATGGCCACAGTATATTTTTTATTTTACACCATGGGCTGTACCCAATTTTTCTTTTAGAACTAGAGGTGCATACATGGTGTACCTCAAGCATTTATTTTTTTAACATCATAAATTCAATAATTAACAATAAAATAGGGTAGAAGAGAGGAGTACAATACTACAGCAACACAAACTACCACCTCCCAGAATTAAAACACCATCCCACATACTGTACTGTCACATGTATGTTTAACAGTGAACACAGGCATAAAGAGCCTAATATAATTTTTTTTTTAAATAATATTTTGGATACATGATTAACAGTCCTAGCAAGGTTTATCTGCCGACTGTATTACGATAACCACAGAGAGGTGCGCAACTCTAGACTCTAGTCCCGATACGCTCAAATACGCTCAATTTTTGCGTGAAAGACGAACGCCCAACGAATGAGAAACGAATGCTCATCGTACAACTAGCGTCCATTTAACGAATGACAGCGCGTTCGCCCAACGAATGTTCACCGTACACAACGAATGCCCAGCGAATGTCACACGTATGCCTAACGTAATGACGCCTTGTAAGCGTTGATGTAGGTCGGTATACGCTGAGTGTTCGCTGGCCATTCGTTACTCATTAGTTAGACAAATGCTATGAATACGTTATGCATTTGCTATGGCAACGTTTCAGATGGGATTGAACGTAAACCCAACGTGCACCCAACGTGCGAAACGTTCAAACAACGAATGCTCACCGTATACATAGCGTATGTAGCAGAACGTTGTCATACGTTCACAATTTTGAACATGTCCAAAAATTAAAATCGACCCCAGCGTACCTCAACTTAGGTGGTGTAATTTAACTGTATCCTAGAAATCATGGTATGACACGACGTGGATCATAACGAGAACACGATAGCGAGCATGCGCAAAGAAATTGTAATTAGTTGCAAATTGTTTATCAGTTGATTATGATAAGAACGACGGTACCGCGGGTTATAACCTTTGATGTTCGGTTCGAGAGGTCTCTATGTAATTTCACTGTTATAGTTTTTACATTTATAAACATCTAAATATATCCCTTACAAAAATGTCCTATAGGAATCCTATAGGATTTTAAAGGTGTTATAAATGTTTGCATATTACCCTATAAAACTAAATCGAGTCCTAAAGGACAAAGCTAACGCATGCCGGAGACGACTACAAGGAAATTGGTTTTAACTGTTTGAGGAATCTCCATTAAAAAACATGTTAATAATACATGGATGTTTGCTGTCTCTTATACACATCTAGATGTGTATAAGAGACAGGTATATAGAAATATATTATAGGACTCCAATGGGCTTATTATTTGAATCTTATAGAAATATTATTAGAGTCTTACAGAAATCCTAAACAAAAAAGTCCTATTGTTTTTATTATTAAAATCCTATTAGAATAGTATCCAAGTCTGTAACAACAGTACATATTGCGGGTCTTCAAAAAATAAGAAATTTATGGAGGATATATATTGACGATCAGAACAGTATTGCCAAGTTGGCAGCATCAGGTATAGAGATACGGGGTAAGAACTATTCACTGGCTACTTCAAACCCGTTTATAAAAAGACTAAATGAAGATGAAATTAGAGTAACTATTAAAAATAGTTACTCTAATTTCATCTTCATTTAGAGTAACAATTAAAAATATCCCACTCTCAACTGCAGATTTCACCTTAGTTAACGTTCTTAAGAGCCACGGGGTGGAAACTATTACTAATATCACCAGAATGAGGCTCAGAATAAACGGGCAATTGACCAACTGTGAAACTGGAAATAGAAGTATCATCATCAAATCACGAACCACACCTCTACCTAGGAAAATGAATTTTGGCATCTTCATAGGAAGAGTGTTTCATTACGGTCAACCAAAAACAAATATACAATGCAACAAATGCCTCCAGAAAGGTCATACATCAAATACATGTACAAATCAACTGGTTTGTACATCCTGCAAGAAACCTGGTCACCGAAGAGCAGAATGCGATGAAGCATTTGTAGAGGCAGAGCCTTCGGATAATACAAAGCAGGACTTTTCGTCCGAGGACGGAGCATCAATAGAGAGTACGACACAGGAGGAGGAAGGTGGAAAAGAGGAAAATGAAGAGGAGAAAACATCCAACTCACAACAACAGAAGATTACGTTTTTCTACTCGCAACGTGAGCACAGTCAAGAGCAACAGAAGTCATAAAGCAGAGTGATAAAGAGTGTGATAAAAGCAAAAACAGAGTGATAAAGCAATAAGTAACGTCGAGAATAAAGCGCAAACGACACAAGGCCCAAGCACAAGATCAAGAGAGAAGAAAAAAACAAAGAGTAAACGTTAAGGAGTAAACCAGCAACTGTTTCAACATGCTAAGATAAAATAATAAATAATACCTTACACATAATAACTGTCAACTGTCGTGGTCTACGAGACAGGAAAAAAAGATTAGCCAAGTACAAATGGCTTAGGGACCAAAATGCGTTTCTTGCAAGAAACTCATTTCTGTAAAAAAAAAATCACTGATATTCATTACACTTTTGATTGGAAAGGCAAGTCCTTCCACTCGTATGGTTCTACAGACAGTAGAGGAGTTAGCATACTACTTAATGATAATTCAGATGTTAATATAATCGATAGTCATGCCGATGAATACGGTAGGCTTCTTATTGTCAATACAAAAATATAGTCAAAGGTATACATTAATTAACGTTTATGCTCCCAACGATGTGAAAGAAAGAATTGCCTTTTTCAATAAAATTTAAAAGTGTATAGGAAAATACGTAACTGATGACAGTGAAATTATAACAGGAGGTGATTTCAACTGCTTTATAACTTAGAAGAAGATAAATAGGGCGGTATAAGGAAAAGTAAGTGTGATACTATAGAACGCTATGATAAAACGTAACTCTCTAGTTGATATTTGGCGATATAAAAACCCCAATAAAAATTATTTCACCTATAGAAATACTACTCCCCTAATTAGAACAAGAATTGATTTTTTTTTGTTATCAAAAAAATATGGTCAGATTGGCTAATTCATGTAACATAAGACCAAGTATTCTAACAGACTACTTAGTAGTATCTCTAAAACCTAATGTAGCACATCATAATCCAGGACAAGGTTGTTGGAAATTAAATCTATCCCTGCTTAGGGATAGATTATATACACAAATAATGAAAGAAATTCTCAACAATTCAAGAAGAAATTATTATAACGATCCACAATTTTTATGGGTGAAGCTATAAAACGAATATTGGAGACTATTCTAATAATTATTCCAAATTAAAAGCAAAAACCAAAAATATATAAAAAGGGAAATTACAAAAAAATAAAAAGAATTATATAAAAAAATTTACTTGATGGAAATGACCTTGATGAAAGTGTTCATCTAGAAACGAAGTTAGATGAATTGTATATTGAAGATATAAAAGGAAAACAAATAAGATCTAGACTAAAATGGATAGAGGAAGGGGAACAAAATACGAAGTATTTTTTAGGTCTCGGAAAACGAAATAATATTAGCAAACCAATTACATGTTTGCTAACTGAAAACGGAAAAGAAATTAATGATCAAAGAAAAATTCTAAACGAAGAAGCAAATTTTTTCGAAAATCTATGGAAATCAACTAAACCAGAGGTGACAGAAATAGAAAACTACCTCGCTGAGGATGATTTAAAGTATTTTCTAAGTGAAGACGAAACGGATTAATGTGAAGGTCTAATTACAGAGGAAGAATGCAAAACATCATTAAAATGTTTAAAAGAAAATAAAACCCCAGGATGCGACGGATTGCCACACGAGTTCTATGAATCTTTCTGGGAAGAAATAAAATACCCCCTAGTAAACGCTCTCAATGAAGCTTTTATAGTGGGTCAAATGAGCGTCACGCAAAGAAGGGCTGTGATTAAATTATTACACAAAAAAAGGTAATCCAAAAAATTGGAGGCTTATTAATAGCCTATTAAACGTAGACTACAAAATAGCAGCTCACGTCCTTGCAAATAGAATGAAACCATTGCTAAATAAGTTGATAAATGATGATCAATCAAGCCTACATAAAAGGCAGATTCATTGGTTCAAATATACGCATAATTGACGATATAATCCATTTTTGTAGTAAAAATAGTATTTGGGGAGGAATATTATTTGTGGACTTTGCAAAGGCTTTTGACACTGTTGAATGGATGTTTGTTTTAAAAGTGCTTGAAAAAATGAATTTTGGCAAACAATTAATAAATACGGTGAACACGTTATATAATGGCGTTCAAAGATGTGTAGTCAATAACGGTTGGACTTCCAGGTTCTTTTTTTTTAGAAAGAGGGCTTAGGCAAGGATGCCCCTCTCCGCACTTTTTTTTTTATTGTCATTGCAGAAGTTTTAGCAAATCGAATAAGAAATAATAACAATATTACTGGCATAGGTTTGGAATCAAACGGCTATATAACAAATGTAAAAATGACTCAGTTTGCAGACGACATCACGTTTTTTGTTGCAGAAAATTCTTCAGCAGAAAATGTTATTAAAGCTTTACAAAATTTCGGAACCTATGCTGGCCCAAAGTTAAATTTAAATAAAACGGTTGGCCAATCTCTAGGGAACTTTACCTCAAACACGATTATTTTAACAAATACTCCAATTAAGACCTTAGGTGTTTATTTTGGTGTTGATATGAATGCCTGCTATGAAAAAATGTGGAACGAAAAAATAGAAAAATTAAAACATTTAATTACGTCATGTAAAAGGCGAAACCTTAGTTTGGCAGGCAGAGTAACAGTTATCAATACTTTGGCTTTATCTCAATTATCTTATTTAGCATCTTCTATCCCGTCACCATCTTCTGTTTTTAAAGAGATAGAATCGATTATCTTTAAGTTTTTGTGGAATGATAAACCTGATAAAATATCAAGGAAAATTATTATTGGAAAAACTAAATATGGCGGCCTAAATCTACGAGACTTTCGAAGTGTGTATGATTCTTTAAAAGCAAGCTGGCTGAATAGAATTTTATTAAGTAAGGGTAATTGCAGTATACTTCCAAAACATTATCTGAACAAAATGGGTACAAATTGGTTAATTTCGCATATGAATTTTAAAGATAAAAGCACTTTTCCATATCTTGGTGTTTTACCTCCATTTTATCAAGACGTTACACATGCCTGGCATAATGCTGAAAAGCAAGTCTCAAAAGAGCCTTCAAATGCGGAGGAAGCAAAACAACAGATCATTTGGGGGTAATTGTTTCATACAAAATGGTAAATAAAAAATTGTAACTCTGTGTTTTGAAAATTGGATAGATAGTGGGTTCATATACTGCCATATACTGCCGCGATTCGGAAGAACGCATTATAAGCCAAAATCATAGTTTTAAGATATTGAGCAAAACGCGTTTCTTGTTAGCCTTTTGTTATGGAAATGAATTATATTAAATTTGTTGTGTTAATGTACTAATTACACAACAGAAAAACATACTGAAGTACTTTTTTTTTGTATATTTTTTTTCTATAACCCAGTAAAAATGGACATAATACACTTTTCCAAATTAAAAAAAAAAGCCAATGAAGCATGAAAAATCTGATGTTAGGCATTATATCCAGTTTTTCCAGTAGAATGCATGCATTATTCTTTACTTAAGGAACAAATTAAAGTGAATTTTTACCAGGGCTTTAGGGGTTTAAATTCCATTATGTTTAAATAACTTAAAACAAAACAAAATTTAATGTTTTTTAAGGGTTTTTGTTTATATTATTTATAGCAACATTATTTCATTCACTCTCATAAAATATTTACAAAATATGTCTGATCTGATTTATTAGATGTTGTATTTCCCCTAAAATTTGGTATTGTACATGTAAAATTTAAATTAAATACTATCGTTAACCACTACAGAAAGAACAAGCAACAACACTGTTAGTAAGTTTTTTACAACATAAATAATAATTTTATTTAAATTCACTATGAAGAATACCCCCTTTCAATTTAATAAAAATAAATAACAACTTAACTAAACACACTTCTTCAGGCCCATTTATAAATGTTTGTTTCCTTAAATTATAAGGAAGTGTACTCATTTTAATATAGCTAAATATTTTAAATGTAGATTTAGCATAGGTATTATATCTAAATTCCAAGCATTAGCTTAATTGGAAAGTCTAAGTAAAACATTTTTAAGTTTGATATGTATGTTTTTGTATGGTCTTAGTTATAATAATAATTATTTATATTACAGACTAAAATTTATATTATGGCCACAATTTGGTCATGGGCATATTGCAACTTATTTTTTAAAGATGAAGAACAGTGCATTCTTCTTTTATTAATTGTACTCTAATCAAAAACAAACTTGGTATTATGCCCTTTCACCAGCAAGGGAACTAATTAAATATGCATCATTGTCTTCTGTGATTGATTGGTTGATCGCTCGCTTTTCAATGCTTGGTGGATATAATGCACTCTTCCGGATTTTTTTGCTTTGGTGGATGGATATAATGCGTAATTCTCATATTAATTTCATATTTATCAAAATTTTTTAGGGTATATGATCAATTCACATGATAGATTACATCCATAGGATGCCACTAAGCCAAAAATCTCAAAATTCTCAAAAATGCATATAATGCGTTTTTCCGAATCACGGCAGTATATATAAATGATTTATTGGATGAAAATGGAAGAGTATGTTCTAACTATATTAAAAGTAAACTTAAAAACTAAATAAATTGGCTTACGGAATTAAATACTATTATGGAGTGTATACCTAAGCATTGGAAACAATGGTTAAGCTTTTCAAAAAATAAAATAAAAATACAAAAAAATGAGAATGTAAATTCTAATACAATTATAAAATACTTTTATTCGAAGATAGTGGGGAAAAAATGTAAGCAACCCAACATTGAAACTGTTATAAACGTAAAGTTTTAAGGAAACCTTGAAAATGGGAAAAAATTTGGTTATATAAAATTAGCAAATTTAAGGAAACACGAATTGCAAGTTTCAGTTACAAGCTGCTGTTCAACCTAATACCATGTAGGTTAAATTTAAAAAGGTGGAAAATAGTAGATACAAGCGAATGTAAATATTGTCATGTAATAGATGACTACGAACACATTCGTGTCTTGTTACCAAATTAAGGCCTTTTGGAAAACTTTTTTTAAGTTTCTAGAAAGAAATGACGTATGCAAAAGTATACATAGGACTACTTTAAAGCATACTGACCTTCTACAAATGATAATTGCTGTCCATAAAATAGGTCAAAACAATTTAATATGTTTAATTATTTTGTTATCATAGCTTCATTTTGCATAAATAAGTTCCGTATTAAATATTATGATTTGAATGCTAAACCAAATTTATTTAAATTGTTTAAAACCGAATTAGAACTCCGAAGCAAGGTTTTCGATTTAAATGTATAATTATTCTATGAACGTGTACTCGTGAAAGTGTATGTATTTATGAAAGAATATTGTTGAATGAATGAATAGCATATGAGAATTTTCTCTAAATGCTGGATTGAAATCATGCATATAACTCTATGGAAACTTAAAATTTAAAATTAGATTATAACGTACATTGTTGAAATTATGAATATAATGATATGAAAATATACAATTCAATTATAATTGTTTAAAATTAGGAATATAGACTTTGAATAAAATGTATAATTTTTTTTCTTTTTAAATTATGAATGATGTTTAATAAATGTATGGAAAATGATAAAGAATATAAATAAATGTGTGGCTTTGCCACAAAAGAGAGAAAAAAAAATCCTATTAGAATCGTATAGATATCCAATGGATTTATTAATTCTTATAGGATTATTATTAGAATCTTTTAGGAATCCTATACGTTTATTATTAAAATCTTATAGAAATACTATAGGTTTATTATTAGAATCTTATAGGTATGTTATTAGAATCTTATAGGAATTCTATTGGTATGTATATCATTAGAATCTTATAGGAATCCTATTGGTATATCATTAGAATTTTATAGGAACCCTGTAGGTTTATTATTAGAATCTTATAGGAATCCTATTGGTATATCATTAGAATTATATAGGAATCCTATAGGTTTATTATTAAAATATTATAGGAATCCTATACGTTTATTATTAAAATTGTATAGGAATGCTATAGGCTTATTATTAAAATCTTATAGGAATCCTATAGGTTTATTATTAAAATTTTATAGGAATGCTATAGATTTATTAGTAAAATTTTGTAGTAATCCTACAGATGTATTAATAAAATCCTATTGGTTTATAATTAGAATCTTATGAGAATTCTATACGTATGTAATTGAAATCTTATAGAAATCCTATAGGTAAATTGTTAAAATCTTATAGGAATCCTATAGGTATATTAGAATCTTATAGGAATCCTATTAGTATATCATTAGAATCTTATAGGAATCCTATAGGTTTATTAAAATCTTATAAGAATCCTATAGGTTTATTATTAAAATTGTATTTTGAATGTTATGAGTTAACTGAAATTTGTTAGTGGATAAGAGTTCTTTCGCAATGCACATTCATGATGATGAAACAGGCAGTTTAACCATATTTTCTGAAGTATTTCAGCAGTACTAATAATTAAGAATTGTTTTTCTATTATTATTCATTTAATGTTGTTTAAATTGGCGCATTAGACTTAGTATAATGCGCCTTTTAAGTCAAAAATTGGATTGGTTTGGATTAAATCTCTAGGCATAGCAGCCTAGCTAGGGGATAACAAGCAATGTATGAGCTAGGCCTATTATTAAGAAAAGACAGAACTGAGGATATTCCAATTAGGGCTAAGCACAGCCTGCCCTATAATGTATTGGATGGTGGTAAATTGGGCCGTGTTCTCACTTATTTATTATTGTAAAATCCATGATATGATTGTTTTAATGATTTTTAGGGCTAGGCCTATGCTACTGGTATTATCATTATTACCAACAACTCCCTCATATTTACAACAATATGCATTGATCTGTTAAATGCTTCTATTTATTTGAACAAATTAAGTTTTCTTTCGGTAAATTAATGTTACAGAACAGAATAAACATTTTTTTCTCAATTTTCAAATCACGACAGCGGGTGAGTTAACTGGTCAAAAATAAAATTTTATTTTTATTTTAAATCTTCATCTTCGTCGAACAGTGGGTTTGCAAAACAAAATATCAAAAAAGTATCGCCTAATCATTATATGTTGACTTTCTTTCAAAATTTGTTGGTAAAGGAATTTTTTTTCTTTAAGTGAAAACTCATGAAGTAAGAAGTCGGAGAAACAGGAAATTACCTGACTTTCAAAGGTGAATATTCTTTTTTTATTTTCAAGTTTTTAACACTAAGTATAGGAACTCACTAGTACTAATGGTGGAGGTTATCAACTAATCAATAATGTGTATGTAAGGCCTACTCCATAATGGATATTAACATTGTAAGTATATTGCACAATATTTTAATATTTTTAAAACTAAAAACATTGATGGAACAACTAATTCACTAACTAATGATTAAGAAGTGTGCTAGTCTCTTATTTCAGCTACCGCATATCATACTCTTATTTTAATACATTCATGTCGAAGGAAAATACAAAATTTAAAATGTGGTTAGAAAACTTTAAGATACATTTTCAATACTAATTAATTATTTGCATTAAAGACACGAACGGCAAAATCTGCTTAATTATTATGATTTAAAATTTTAAAACAATTAGAGCAGTATTCATACTGTATTCCAACTGACAGTTCTTGTTTATTTTGCCCTGCTCCTCAATTCTTTATTTTGACCTAGTGTATGTATTTTTATGATTTTTCATGACTCACTTCTTTTTTTTTTTTCAAAGAAATGGTTTCAAAATGCACAGGACAACTGCATGTATCACTTTGCTCTGATCTAAAGAATTGTTTTGTTATATCTTTCAGCATGTGAAGCAAGGGTGAAAATTCGAAGCCATCATGATTCAATATTTCAAATCTAGTTTAGTCACTCTGCAGAATTCACAATGGCCTCGTTCAGCAAGATTTCCAATTTACTTTGCTACCATTGGACAAGAAAAAGCACGGATATAGACAGCTCATACAGAAAATTGCTAGCTTATACACAACTGTAACGCGACAGATTTTTGAACAGGGTTTTGTATAGTAAACTCTAGTTGAGGCTTTAATATAAATTAAAAAAGAAAAAAAACACTGATTTGAAGACTAAAGCATTTCGGTACCGCTGGAATTTGAGGTATGTGCATCAGTAAGGCTTAAGACGCACAATATTATGTGAAGGGGTATGCAAGTCATCGAGACCCTAGGGATTAATATCCCTACCCCATGATGCATAGTTGATGGTTTTAATTAAAGAAATCATGGTTTGTATATCATGAACTCAGTGTATTTTGTATGTCTGCAGGAGTTGTTTAAGCCATTATTATTTTTCCATCCAGTAGCCACTCAAGCTCGAAATCAAATGCATCAATCATTCAATACTGCTTGTGCATGCAAACAATAATTGTGGCAGTGGAACCAACGGATGTCAACAACCAGCTAACCCATCAATAACAATTTACTAAGCAACCATTGCTTGCATTAACATTAACAAACAGTATATATTTACAAAAAAAAGAAATTTATATGAATCTGTTATAAATCATTATCTACAGCTTTCTCAAAAGAATCTTATGAGACAACTAAAGCATTCACAAAGGATTCCTGCAAGACATCTATACGATTCCTTTAGGAAATCTATAGGGTAATAAAGATAATACTTATAGGATTCCTATATAATTCTTATAAGACACCCATACGAATCCTATGGAAACCTTATAGTATTCTTATAAGATATCTATAGGTATTATTCATATAAGACTTCATATAAGATTCCTTTAGGAAATCTATAGGACTTCTTTAAGATATCTTTAGGATTACTAAAGGAGTTCTATAGGATTCTTATAAGACGCCTATCTGATCCCAGAAAGAAATCTGTAAAATTCCTATAAAATATCTATAAGATTCCTATAAAATATCTACAGGATTCTTATATAATTCACATAAGACTCCAATAAGATTTCTATAAGGTATCTATAAGCTTCCTATATCATTCATATAAGACTCCTATAAGATTCCAATAAGATATCTATAAGATTCCTATAGATTTCATATAAGAAACCCATGGGATTCCTATAAGATGCTTATATAATTCATATAAGATTCCTATAAGGTTCCTTTAGAAAATCTATAAGATTACTTTAGGCATTCTATAGGATTCATATAGGATAACTATAAGATTCCAATTGTTCCATTTAAAAATCTTGTAGTTTTTCTATAAGATTTCATTAAGAATCTTATAGGAAACATATTAAAATTCCTATAAGATACTTATACGACTTATACAGAATTTCCCACGAGCGTGAGAAAAAGAGACAGATCAGTCGTCTCCGAATTAGAGTTAGATACAACTTAATATACACTTAACTAACATGCATTTAAAATTAGTACAGCATACATGTTTTATAATCAATCGTAACATTGCCAATATTTTACTGTTTAGCTATATAATGTGTCCGTGAAATTTGGAAAAAAATTGACCTGGAATGTCCTGGAAATTTGTTTGTTTAAAAAAGTACGAACCCTGTGTTCGGCCATTGCAAGCTTCTTTGAGGCCAATGATGTCCAGGTTATGCATAGGCCTATGATTTGATATGCATTCAGCGGTTGTCAACAAACGAGTTACAGTCATGTTTACAGCATGCACGCAAAGATCGTACGCGGCGGATACCCTACGCTACTATTCACACGATCTTTTGTTACTTTTTCGCCACTGACGTCATGGTAAAACCGTATATAATCGCCTATAACTTCATAAAAAATAATCAAAAAACGATTTTAAGGTTGATTCTATTATTAAAGGGCATATCAAAAATCCCCTCTAGAACAAAAAATCATTTTGCTAGTTCCCATTTAAAGCATAAAGAAGCTGAGAAACGTCAATGGACAAACTGTAACCAAGGCAATTCAACAGAAGGACGCACATCTCCGCTCTCGAACATAGCGCGTTTGTACAGTCTTTTGATCTTTACTGTGGCAGCGACAATCCGATACTAGTTGCGAGTACAGCCGTCAATTATTAGTCAATGCGTGCCATACGTTTCATGGTGTTAGTTACTATTTTATTAATTTTGGGTACTTCGCAATGTCTGTTACATCTTATTTCTTTTGACCGCGAGCTTGTTAAATGCTTCTATAAACTGTAATTTGATTTGTGAAAATTGACCACGAAAATAAAAAGTTATAGCAATTGAACATTTACGAATTTTATAAAATTTCATGTTCTTATGTAACATTAAACTGTCATTTTGACAATGTTGGACTTAACGAACATTTGAGTACATACAGAAAATGTATTAATTTTTTCTGCTAAGTGAGTCTCATGAACGACAATACACCACAACATCGATAAAATTAATGTTGAAATGAAGAATATAATTTCAGTCAAAATATCATTAAGCCTTTGTAATTACCGCATGACGCGCGATTATCATTGCAACTAACACGCACGTGGGTAATTCGTCACACGCTGACGGTTAAATGGTCTGGTTGTTATGGTTTTTGTGACGTTCCGCGTGTAGGGAGACGCGGCGCCTAGAATGTCGATGCCAGAGTTACAACCTTTGATGTCCCGAGATGTGCGTCCTTCTGTTGAATTGCCTTGCTGTAACGAATATAGTGAATGCACGGCATCCCATTATTTACAAAAGTATTTTACAAACTGTTCAACTTGTCACTATTCTCTCATAATACGATTACCTGCGTACTATTTTCACACTGATGGTGGCAGTTTACCCTGCGAAACATGATGTTTGTATCATCAGGCCTAACACTGGCTATGGAAAATTAAACACATGCATACGCCTGACATGGGCATCGTTTATAGTGTCGTGATTTTTTTAAAGTAATATCAGTTGCTTGCTACATTCATCATCGACCTTAAAGTGTGTTTGCCCATTACTGCATATGTAGCGTTCTTAATGTAAATTTCCTTAAGATGTTGAAACAGGGTCTAAGCATTATCAGTAACAAGTCAGGTTACCTACGTGAGAGAAAAAATGAAATCAAATGATTGGCATCGAATAGAAATAGATAGAGTGTACTAACCTTCGACTTTTATCGTAAACGTACAGTTATCACTATTTTCAGATGAGTCTCTAGCTGTAAAATTGAAAATGTTTGCTCCAATACTACGATTAACAGGAAATGTTACATTCGGATCAGGAGAGATTGTGGGGACATCCCCGGAGTTGTCAGTAGCTATTATTGTTCTTGAGTAGTCAACTAATGCTGTGGGAGCACCTATGTCAGTATCCACAGTCGCATCAACTGGACATATAAGTGAAGGTTGTTCATTATCTGAAGCAAAGATGTGAATTTAAATCAATTATTAGTATTTTAATATTAATATTATATTTTTCATTTTGTCAAATAAAAACGATAGCAATACAAACAATGAATACCATAAGAGACCTAAAATCAGAAACAGGATATGTAGCAAAGATAAGCCAAACCAGTCACTGCTCGCGAAAATCGATTTATTTGTTATTAATACAGGGTTTAACAGTGAACCAAGAGCTATAAAATGGTAAAAAAAATCATTTAAATTCGACATTTTTTATTAAGTTACAAGCATTCAAGCATATAGGCTTTTAAAGAACAATATTTGAGAAATCAGCCTCAAAGTTAATGAATTCAGGCATTTATCAGGATGAGACCATTACCAATCGTTAACATTTTTTGTTTTAACATTGAAAATGGAGAAAATAACAGCATAGCATGATGTATAGATATAAAGTTTAGTTTAGTGCAATAAAATAGATTTAAAAAATATTGACAATCCAGCATGTTTTGGCTATTATATCTGAAACACAAATCGCGACGAGTGAAATGACTGGTTTGGCTTGTATTTGCACACATATACAAAAATGAAACGGAATTGCTGTACACTTATTTCCAAATAATGTTTAGACAATTGACGAAATATATATATGTTCTATTCAATTTAAAATAGAGGAAAACAATTTAATCAATAGGATATCAAAAAACAACTGTACATTATTTACAACGCAGCACGCACATACTCAATGGGTCTTCAGAAATCTATAAGAATATCAGTAAATAATTACAGCAGCTAAAGCGCAACAGAAATAAATGTCCAAAGTGATGTTTTAAAAGAATAGACAAACTGACAAACGTCAATAAACGAGCTGTCATGAATATAATAAATGCACGGCATCCCATATTTTAAAAAGTATTCTACAAACTCTAAATTTGTAAGTAAAAGTGCGTCGGATACTCCGATAAGCAAATTTTAAGTGATCTAAAATGGCGACAAATGATTATATATCAATCAATCATTTATTAGAACATACACCTTTAGATCGGTGGTACTCAAAATCATTTGGTTCGTTCAAAGTGAATTAAAATTCTTAGCTACATGTACAAAAAAAATAAATAAAAAAAAAAAAATTAAAAAAAAAAATTAAAA
>NW_022718938.1:622316-630127 GCF_011630105.1 Anneissia japonica
ACAAAACAAGGGAATCTTAAGTAAAAATGAAATAAACACAAGTGAGTAGTGCTGCTGATGAGGCAAGTAGCTCCCCGAAAAACATGACAAGGAAATACAACCTGCCTTGCCTGTCACAAATTTCGAAGAGCCACCTGTACCATCAATAAACTCAACAATAATGTTCAGGCAAACAAAATTAATTAGTTACAAAAAAAAAAGGAAAAGACAGTAATACAGATACTTAATCTACGATAAAGTTTGCAAGTGTTTCAATTCAGATCTTTTTCTCCACGCTCGTTTTCCATAACTTTTACAAAATTCAACAAAGTATTTCTCTACTTCATTTGTCATGGAAAGAGCAGTGGAACCTAGGACGTAGCTTAATTTAATATCAATATTAGCACTTAAAAATTGATCCCAAACATCGATGTTATGACTACTTAATTTATATTCAAGTTTATTTCCTTGTACCTGTAGACGATGATGAAGTAAAGCTATGCAACAGCGAATGTACTTTCAAAAGTCAATTCCCGTGCGACGAAGACGTATTTGAACTGTGTTTAATCTTTATGGAAGAAAACCATTTGTCCGTCCCAGCAATTTGCGAAGAAGGAATATATTTATATAACTTCCTTAGGGACATAATTACGAGAGAAATTAATTGATATAATAAATAATAATGATAGGCGGTAAAAAGCATAGGCCTAATTGCCACTGAATTACTGCAGGTACCCAAGGCTAAGACAAATATAAAATCATTTTTTCATTTGTTGATAATGCTTAATCTTGCATAATCTATTAAATTTCTGTGATCTATATTATCCATTTAATTGATGGCGTGCTCCATGTATGTTTACTCGACATGTATTGTTTGCAAACAGTGGCTCAGAATGTTCGGCCTGTTTGCGAGATGTGTACCGGTTACAGTGTGATGGTGTTATATGTTGGATCTTGATGGAAGAACAACTGTCAATTCCAAAATAATAGTTGCGAAGATGGATTAATACTGTATGCACACCAGGAGGAAAAGTATCCGGTGAGCTAATTGATATGAAATTAGTAAAGAAATTACAGTACTTATTTCTGTTGTACAATGGTTTACTTATAGACTTTTTGAAATAGGCCTACTTTATGTATTTGATAATGATGATAATCAATTCAATTTAAAAAGACATTGATTTTCTTCCAACTGCAGCCAAATATTAGTCAACAAAAATCATAAATAACAATGGGTTTATGAGACAAAGGAACAAAATCAAAAGGAAGAAGGTACTTGCCCGGGACAAATAAAAAAATCTTGTGTATATGGGCATTATTAAAAATATCCAGTTAGGTAAACAACAATAACCTTCACAATGGCCTTATTTAAAAAAACATTATTTAGCATTATTAAAAATATCCAATTAAAGGGTAATCAACATTAATCTTCACAATGGTTTTAATTTTTCTATTTAGCTCCAATGAACAACTATCAATAAAAAAACCAACCAACAAACAAACCAACAAACAAACAAACAAACAAAAAAACTTTATTAAAAATATCCAGTTAGGTAATCAACAATAACCTTCACAATGGCCTTAATTTTTTTTAGCTACAAGGAACAATGATCACTTAAAAACATCTCTGATCATATTATTATTATAATATATTTTTAAAAAATATCCAATTATAGGGTAATCAACAATAATCTTCACAATGGTCTTAATTTTCTATTAAGCTATAATGAACAACTATCAATAAAAAAATAATACTCTGATCACATTATTAAAAATATCCAGTAAGGTAATCAACAATAACCTTCACAATGGCCTTATTTTTTTTAAAATTTATTTATTTACAATGAACAATGATCATTTAAAAACATCTCTGATCATGTTATTGAAAATATCCAATTATAAAGGTAATCAACATTAATCTTCACAATGGCTTTAATTTTCTATTGAGCTACAATGAACAACTATCATTAAAAAAAAAACTCTGATCACCAAAAATACACATAACATGTTATATGAGGTCT
The DNA here is from genome assembly GCF_011630105.1 of Anneissia japonica. Lineage (NCBI taxonomy): Eukaryota > Metazoa > Echinodermata > Crinoidea > Comatulida > Comatulidae > Anneissia > Anneissia japonica. Next base: position 624,317 of record NW_022718938.1, read on the forward strand.
ATCACCCAGATCGAGCTGGTCAAAACTTCGTTAAATTCCTGTTTGAAATCTACAAAACTGTCATAGGAAACAGGAATTTCCAAAACATTACTACATGTGTGTCCCACAGGATGCCTCTGAAAGCCATCGATGGTACTAATTGCTACAGAAAGAGCTGTCATTGAGAGTACGTCTGAACCCGTACAAAACCGCAAGAATTGTTTAAGCCTACTCAGATCAAGAGATCTTATGTACCTTTTTAAGTACGTGCAAATCTATAACTGAGTAGCTGTGCAATCTTCTGGAAATTCCAATATTGCATTAACTTTTTTTGCTAGTTTGATGCAAATTCTCATATACAGCGAAGAAATCATCTTTTAATAAACTACCATGTAGTGGTGCTAAAGCCGGACGCATAGATTCGGCAATAAATACGAGCTTCTGTATTATTTCGAAATATGTGGTTTGTTTGGTTGCTCTTGAATGATTGTGTAGAATCAAGCAAGGAGCATGTTTTGCATGATGAACCACAAAGATGACTACCCAAATTACGGTTGTCGCAAGAGTTAGTTTGCCTCTTGAATTTAGATCGTACTAATATATCAAGAAGGTTAGGTGGTCTGCGATAGGCTATGAACGGTGTATCCGGAAAAACAGACCTAAGACGTTCTGTGGTCTGTAGAATGGGCATATGTTTCTGAATTATATATCTGGTCGATCGTTGACGTGGTTTGTACGTCAGTGTTTGAGCACGAGGTATGTCCTTTGCTTTTTTTACAGCATTTTCAATGGGTCCTCGATGATAATTTCTATTCCGGAGATGTCCAGATAGTTCTTCTTTTCGATTCTGAAAATCTAAATCTGAAGAACAAATGCGTCTCATGCGCAATGCTTGGCTGTACGGAATGTTTTTTGTACAGTGCGGGCGGTGACACCTGCTAGGGAGCAGGTACATATGCTTATCCGTGGGTTTACGGAAGAGATCAGTATTAAGTGCACCATTTTCCATGGTCACGGTGATGTCCAAAAAATCTACACTGCTTGTGGATTTGTTAGCAGTGAATTTGATTGTGGGATGAGCCGAATTAATGTTCAATAGGAACGTATCCAAACTATCACATCTAGATGTGTATAAGAGACAGAGACATCTGCATCCGCAGAATGTCTTAAACCATATCATTATGTTATGATGATACCATTACTAACTTAATAACTTAAAATACTATTTACAATGTAGTGATAAACAATATCCAGTAGTCCTAGCCTTCGTTATAACATACCAATATGATACGCTATCACCTTAAGCAGCACCTGCAACTTGCAGATTAGCTGTTACAGTATACTTTCTAATAAATGATGATACTGTTGTTACTAAGAAATTGTCTTGCAATACAATTTTATATATATAATTATATATATAATTATATATTATATATAATTATATATATTAATATATATAAATAAGTAATCAATGACACTAGGTTACAAACTCAACATTTTATTTTGCACTACAGGCTGTTTCATGAGGGCACAACCTCAATCATCAGTTGCTTGGCTCTAAATGAAGCTTACTCGGAATAATGAAGTACTACGTAGATAAAGATGATAAAAACTGTTTATAAAGAATATGCTATGTTAATAAGTACTGGGCTCTCTTTTGTTTAATAGATAGATCTGAGATAGGCTATTGCTATTTAAGTTTGGTATCTTAGTAGGAACTTTCTTCTATGTCTGCATGCACTAACTAATTCGTTTCTTTGGTTAAGTGTACTTAACACTCTGTTATTCAAGGATGATTCGATTTGGCGCAAGAAAGATACAACTTTTGACGTCACCATGGGTAGTTACGATGGCGTGGAGACCTGTGAGCTTATCGGGCTATTCCTACTAGCCAAATTAGAACTCAAATATATAGAGCTATACTGCCCCCCCCCCCCACAATGGCAAAAGGGCATAACTGACATTTTTGGCGAAAATGAGTTATATAGCCTAGTGGGGTCAGTACATCATTTTACACATGTTGACACAAAAATATTGTAAAAAAGTGTCCCCCGGGCTAGATAGGGGCATGGCAAAAGGGCATAACTACACAATTTTCAGTAAATTTCCAAGTCAAAATGGCATAACTGCAAAGATAGGCTGTGATACGCTGAAGCGTGACGTTCTTTCAACAGCCAACCAATCAGAAGAGAGCTTGTTCCCTGGTTACAATGAAGGTTGCATGTTAAGTTGTATTATTTTTATTATTCTTAATGTTTGTGTACTCACAATTAGTAAATAGAAATTGGTTAAATAGTATGATTCTTGACAGTAGCATATGTCTAGTTAATGTTAGCATTAAACATGATAAGCCTAGTTAATTTATGCTATATAATTTTGCCTTACTTTGAATGGCAACAGTTTAATACTATGGAAATAAACTATAGAAAAGTAGTAACTGTTTAATAAAAATAATTAACCATGGCAGAATAACAATTCACATTTTAACTAGAAATAACAGTGACAAAGAGGGACAACTAAAACGATTATTTAGCAAATCACTATGGCAAAGAGGCACAACTACAACATTTATTTATAGCAAATGGCATGACAAAAAGGTATAAATGCACAGTTTACTCGAATCAACTGTGTTCACTAAGCAAACAACAACTTACTTTTCCATCTAAATCTATATATATATATATATATATATAATATTTTTTCAAAATATTTTATTAGAATATAAAAAAACATTAATATTCGTAATCATTTCATTATTACTTGAATTTGGATCATAGAGAAGAATTGCTAATAATAATAATAATAATAATAATAATAATAATAATAATAATAATAATAATAATAATAATAATAATAATAATAAAAATAATAATAATAGGCCTAATTTATATTGTAATTACATGACTTAAAATATAAATTTATTATTTTACTTTGTAAATAAAATTAAAAAAATAATTGTAATTCTTGTTTAACGTACACATAGAAACAGTCACACGCGCATTCTAACTATAACAGCAGTTCTATTTCATATACGCATACGCATGTATCCTTCACGCAGTGACGTAACGCCTATGCGCTCTTGTACGGGGCCCCCATAGAGATATAATAAGAATACTAGAGCGCTAACAGCAATGTATTCGATGTTCGAAATACGCAGAGCTGTGTGTGGGTACCATCCAAGATGGCTGCCATAGATTCAGCCAATCAAATTTCCCCTGAGCACTATCATTTTGAATTGCGCCCTCAATTTACACAGAAAGTTCAGTACAGCTAGTTACCCGTATTTTGAAACTCGAGCGTTGCGGTGTATGGGTGTAATGTACACGATTTTAATTCTTTTCAATATTTGAATAAGATGCTCTACTTGGCCTCTTTTTGGCTACGACAGTTTAATAACTTGTCATTATCAATACTAATTATCATTAATGAAATAATATTCAGTCAGAGGGTTTATTTATGGTAATAATATGTATACTAAGCCTGAAGGTGGCGCTTTCCTACGGCAGCCACCTTGGATGGTACACATACACAACTCTGCATTGCTCCGCCATCTTGTCAGCACTCTAGTTGTTTAATAGCTCCATGGGGGCCCCAGACTCCTAGGAGTCCATAAGGCCCCCTACACACAGGGTCCTTCGATCTAGCACCTTGAGCCAAAAAGGCTTTGTTGATACATAATAGCATACTAATGTTAATTCATTTTCTTGTTTGTATACTTGGTTAGCCTATAAATGGGTTTTTAATCGTTTGTAATTTTATTATTTATTATTTAATGCGTTTCTTTGGTATTATTGTACATTTATTTAATAGTTTATACATGACTAACATATGAAATTATATATTGAACGTTATTTTTGAATAATCTGACTCAAAATTGCGTTGAAAGGAACTAAACTGGGTACTTATATCCTTTTGCCAAAGTGTGTCAACATGTCTTGAATCAGAAAACCCACGGCAAAAGGGCATAACTGACATTTTGAGCGCAAAAATCAATATTTATAGAAAAGATGTGTGCTACACTGGAAGAGACATTATTTGTCTATTTGAATACATTAACCATGAAATCAAATACTGAAACACATTTTAGGGCTAAATAAATTACACGTTTTGCTTAATATCTCCAAAACAGCAAATTATCAGTTATGCCCTTTTGCCATGGGAGGGCAGTGGGGATGACGGACTTGCTGCCTTCAACGCAACCCCCCCCCCCCGTGAAATCGAGCAAATTAAAAAGGACCTATGCAATACATTCAAGGAACACAGCTTAAAAATTGAGGCAAACAGGAAAGTGATCAACTACTTGGATATAACACTTAACCTCGCTGATGGAAGCTATAAACCCTACTTAAAGGAGAACAACAAAGGTAAAGGTAAAGGTAAAGGTAGGAGAATAAACCATAACTTGCAGCGTCATTGTGCTGAATTGCGTATGGGCGTGGTCTGTGACTACCTAGCAGCCGTAAAGAGGCGCTTCTTGGTAGATACATGTTCACATCATTCCACAACGACAGGGGCTGAAATGAACCATAACATCGGGGTAACCTCCTACTCTTCCGAAAGATGCAATGGGTTCTTTAAAGTGCACACGCGCCAGATGTATACACTGGACCTCCATTTTAAGTCCTTATCCGAGAAGACGTGGTTCTACCAACCGAACCATGGGCGAGGAGCGGCTGGAACCAGCGCTGATGTTAAAGGCTGTAGCTAGCGGCGCCCCTGCCTTACCGCTCGGCCACTCGACTCGACACTATGTCAATTGCAAGAGCAACCATCCACTATCTATAATAAAGAACATCCCAGAAGGCATAAACAAGAGACTGTCCCATATATCCTCTAACAAAGCAGCTTTCGACGAAACTAAGAAACCGTATCAGGAAGCCCTCAACGAAAGCGGGTTCAACTATGAACTGAAATATAATCCGGCTACTCACAACGTGCAATCAACGTCGGAAAGAAAAGAAAAAGAAACATTATATGGTTCAACCCACCTTACAGCGCCAATGTTAAAACAAAAATTGGACATGAATTTCTTAAAATTGTAGATGAATGTTTCTCACATGATGATTCTCTTAGAAAAGTGTTTAATAGGAACACTATCAATATTAGTTATAGCTGTATGCCCAATATTGGCTCGATACTATCCGCTCACAACAAAAAAGTACTAAATAAGAACAATCAGGATACGCACTTAGATAACACCGAGCAATGTAATTGCCGTAATGAATGTCCCTTGTCTGGTAAATGTCTAACCAGTGGTGTAGTTTATCAGGCTACTATCACAAGGGATGACAACAATAAGGTTGAGGAGTACGTCGGTCTCACCGAAAATACTTTTAAAAGTAGGTATAACGCGCATACTTGTTCATTCCGGAATGTTAAATATAGAAATAGTACCACGCTTAGCCAATATGTTTGGAAACTTAAAGACAGCAATGTAAAGCATAAAATACAATGGCGAATACTATCTAAATGCAAGCCATACTCTAATGTTAATAAACGATGCAACCTATGCCTGCAGGAGAAATATCACATTATATGCAATCCAGAAGCTAGTACACTTAACCAAAGAAACGAATTAGTTAGTGCATGCAGACATAGAAGAAAGTTCCTAAGATACCAAACTTAAATAACAATAGTCTATCTCAGATCCACCTATTAAACAAAAGAGAGTCCAGCACTAATTAACATAGCATATTCTTAAAAAACAGTTTTTATCGTCTTTATCTACAGTAATTCATTATTCCGAGTAAGCTTCATTTAGAGCCGAGCACATGATGATTGAGGCTGTGCCCTCATGAAACAGTCTGTAGTGCAAAATAAAATGTTGAGTTT
>NW_022718938.1:630288-638215 GCF_011630105.1 Anneissia japonica
TTCAACATCACAGATCCCAGGTCTTGCCTGTTCTGGATCTGAGCACCAACTACCTCACTTCAATGTTTTCTGCCTATACATATTAACACCCTAATGACATAAACATGTATCCACCATGGTGGTAAAGAGCCAGCACAAAGGCAGTAAGGTTATGTAATCCAGACAAGTGTCTGGCCAAATCTGACCTTGCTTGTGGAAACAGTCACTTTAATTATCGGACCATGCTTGTGCAGAAGGTCTTATTAATTGTAGAAAGAATCTGGGATGAGTATGCCTATAGGCTACCCTAACACCTCCCTTCTTAACAAAAAAATGTTTTTGGCAAAAGCTTTTACTTTACAGTAATAATAAAAATTGTCCCACAGTAATAAATACTGTCACATAACACCTCCCCCCTAAACAGAAAAGCTTGAGGCGACAAAAATGTTTTGTACACAAAAGTAAACAGTGGGACTACAGTACATATCAATATTAAATACAGTAGGCCAAAAGAAATTGAAAACAAAATTATTTAAAAATATATTAGTGAGTTTAGCATATTACGTTCGAGTTTCTCTCTACAAAATTCGCGACAATGCATAATAGATAATTTAATATCAAAAATTAAAACAACATAAATGATAATCTGAATGTTATTTATCTTGTCTGGAAAGCATTAGTTAATTAATTAATTAATAGATAATAAAAAATTGAAAATTAAAACGGCATATACAATTAAAACTTAACGTCAGTTATCTGGTCTTGTAATCAGTTCTGTTCCTCTTACTTGATCTGTCTTGATCCAAGTCTTGATTAAATCAGTTCTGCTCCGTCTTGGTCCTGGTCTGATCCTGGTGCCATTTGACTCGATAATGCCATTGACCCTGGAAATATTTCTTATAGAGTATGTTCTCTATTTCAAACATGGGTGATTCAGATGTGTCTCCATTACCTGTTTAATTGGGGCAGGACCATCAGACAGTTGTTGTGGTGTATCACTTTGTTGCTCTGTTGTCAATTGTGTGTCCCTTGTCGTTGTATCATTTGTGTGTGTTACTCCAACAGTCTGTGTAACATCAGTGTCTTGTAGTCGCCAAGATTGTATATTACGATGCACAACATGCTTTAAACGGTTAACATGTACTTGCTGCTGATACAAAGTGTTGTCCTCCACATGTCGAAGGCGAACATGTACATTAGACAGTTTCTCAACCACATAAAAGGGTCCTTGCCATGGTTTGGCTAATTTCTTAGTTTGCCAAGATTTTAAGACTGGAGTGTGCATATACACTGTGTCACAAACATGAAAAGTGTTATTCTGAATTTTTGCTGCTGTCTGTTTGACCATCGCTGCTTTACGGTCTTCTAGTGTCAATTCTGCAGCTCTTCGTGCAGCATCTTACTGTGGTAACAAATCCGCTATGTACTGTTGTGCAGATTTAGGAATATCCTCAAGAACAGGAAGCTGATGCTCGAATGGTGTCCGCAAGTACCTTCCATATACAAGAAATGCAGGGGTGTATCCAGTGCTATCTAAATACGGTGATGTATTATGGACAAACTGTGTAAAAGGCAGGTACTTGTCCCATTCATTGTGAAGATTCTCCAGTTACTTTGACAATGATGCTAAAATGAAAGACATGCACCGTTCAGTTTGTCCGTTACATTGGGGGTGGTAGGAGGTTGTTTGGGTCTTCTTTGTATCCATGAGTTGACATGTCACCTGCATTATCTTAGACAAATAAGTTGATCCCCTATCAGAGTGTAAATAGCGTGGGGTGCCATGGCGACACAAAATGTTATGCAAGAAGGCTGTTGCAACAGTCAATGCTTTAATATTTGCCACTGGGATAAGTTCTACATAATTTGAAAAGAAATCCATAAAGACAAGAACATACTTGTTTCCTGTGTCAATACATTCTGGAAGAGGTCCTAGAATATCAGTACCAATCCTCTTAAATGGCATAGAAGAGACAGGCATAGGTGTAATATGTGCGCGCACTGGGTGTGGAGGATTCTTTCTCATATTACATGGACTGTATGACTTAACTCAGTTTACAGTGTCTTTGTACATCTCAGGCCAGTAAAATTTTTTACGAGTCTTATCTATAGTGCGTGCAATGCCAATGTGTCCTCAAGAGAGAGGCGAGTCATGTGTCACAGCCAGATTTCTGCACCCTAAGCCCACTTTTCCACCCATTACCCTTGGGACAACAGTCCTTGCGCCCTCTACATCTATCAGGAACCTTGGTGTTATTTTTGACCAACACCTTACTTTTGAAGAACATGTTAGCTCTGTATGCAAGTCTGCTAATTACTACGTTCGTAAAATCGGAAAAATAATGAAGTTTCTTAACATGAAATCGGCTGAAATACTAGTTCATTCACTGATATCATCTCGGCTTGATTTTTGCAATTCTCTTTTAGCTGGCGTTCCCCAGGAATTGCTCAAGCGTTTCCAACGCATTCAAAACACTGCTGCTCGTATATGTACTGGTGCTCGAAAGTATGATCATGTCACTCCTTTACTGCGTGACCTTCATTGGCTGTCAATCAGGCAACGTGTTATATTTAAATTACTTGTTCTGACCTTTAAAGCTCTCCATCTGAATGAACCTTCATATTTACGTTCCATGATTTCCCGATATACTCCATCTCGCCGCCTCCGATCTTCCTCTCAAATCCTTATTTCTGTCTCCAAATGCCGTACCAAAACCTATGGTCAATGTTCTTTTACTTTTGCTTCTGCCTATTTCTGGAACCAACTTCTAAATTACATAACTTCTTCCTACTCTATTTGCAAATTTAAGTCAGAGCTTAAAACCTATTTGTTTTCCGATGGCTTTTCACATGTGTTGCGCCTTTGATCTTATTTGGAATTGGCGCCATACAAATTCGAGATATTATTATTATTATTAAGACTGCCGGTACCAATGATGATGGCACTGCCAATTGTATATGACTTCTCATGTCCTTATGTGCTTTGCCAGTCTGAATCCATACATGGTACAAAATGCCGTCATGAAGAAAGTAATCATTCTTCAATTTAAGAACTTTGGCAGCCTCGCTGGGATTTACTGGAAGTTTACTATCGTCAAAATAGGCAATAATTTGCTGATCAGATCTGATGTTATTTGGTGCAAATAGATTCTGTGTTGATATTACAATGCTGTTAGCATCATCAATCCATGCTGCTGGATTGGGGCTGCGACGCTTCGCCTTTTGCCGAGCTACCATCAACTTGGACACCTGACCTGTCCTCCCAAGAGGCTTGTCAGGAAAATCCGATCGATTAGTGGAAAATCACCATCATCCATTACATCAGGCTGTGTTACCGCCGATTTGTACTCGCGTCGACTGACACCGTCATCATTTTGGTGAACCTTGCCGGAACGGTATTCAATGGTGAATGTATACGCCTGTAATAGTGTTATCCAACGTGCAAATTTGCCACTGGGATCTTTTAGTGAGAACAGCCACTTGAGGGCGGAATGATCTACAATGGCTTCAAAAATGAGTATCGCAAATAACAATCTAGTTTGCGTACAGCAAATACCAAGGCCAAACATTCTTTCTCTGTAATTCCGTAGTTACGCTCTGCTGCATTTAGAGACCGACCCGTATAGCAAATAACATGTTCCACACCATCGTCACCTTTCTGCGACAAAAATGCACCCAAAGCAAAGGAACTAGCGTCTGTGTACACTTTGTATGGCTTGTTATAGTCTGGGTAGGCTAACAGTGGAGGTGATGTGAGGGCAGACCCGAGTTTCCGGAATGCTATCTCACACTGTGGGGACCACTTGAACAATTACCCCTTCTTAGTCAAAGCGTACAGAGGAGCTGCTATGGCAGAATAAGACTTGACAAATTTTCGGTATTAGCCAGAAAGTCCGAGGAATGCACGTAGGTCCTTCAACGTCTTTGGCTGTGGATACTCTTTGACTGCATTCACTTTAGCTGGGTCAGGCGATATTCCATCCTGGCTAACTATGTCCCTAATATTTTAGCTTACGTTTTGCAAATTGGCATTTATCTGGACGTAATTTAAGCCCTGCTGCTACCAAACGACGCAAAACTTCCTCAATGTGCTGTAAGTGTGTCTCAAAATTGTGAGAAAAAATACAGACGTCATCCATATAGACCAAGCAGTGCTTCCATGTCAACCCATGAAGTACCGCTTCCATAACACGTTGGAATGTGGTGGGGCTGTTTCTTAAACTCATTGGTAGGCGGCGAAATTCAAATAAGCCTAAGTGACAGCGAAAGGCTGTATACTGGCTGGATACAGGGTCCAGAGACATCTGATAAAAGCCACTTTGCAAATCGAATGTAGTAAAGTACACAGGTTTTGAACTCTCTATGCTGTCTAACGCCTCTTCTGTAGGTGGGATGGGCGTCTCCTCTAGTTCAATTAAATTATTAATCGCCCTAAAATCGCCCACAAATCGGTAACCCTTATTATGTCCTTTGGAGACCAACAAACATGGTGCTGCCCATGGAGAAATGGAAGGCTGAATAATATCCTGTTCTTCCATGTCTCGTACCATAGTTTCTAACACTGGTTTTTGTTTTGGTCCTACCCTATATGCCCGTTTCCTAATAGGTTTGTGCTTAGGATCAATGTGTATTTGGTGGTGCAACACATCACACTTGCCAAGTTTGTTATCGGGTCCTACAAATGCATCCTGATACTTATCTCTTAGTGTCAGTAACTGTTTCTGCTGTGCATGTGTTAAGTCTGTGTCGGACAGGTTCACTTTGTGTGCAAAATTTAATGATGTGTCCGTTGGTGGTATACTGTGTGTATGCATGCCCTCTGTGGTGTCAGAAAGTACATTAACCCCTATAGCATATGGACAGGCGGTGTTCACAGGAACAGTTACACCCTCTGATACATTTGATATAATCTGACTCACTGGTATCTTACATTTACCCTTATTATTACAGACACTATTGTTGATACACTCCATTGTTTGACTCACTGACTCAGTTAGTACCTTGTCATTAGTTCCGACACCACAACTTTGTGCACAGAACGTGGTATTGTCAGAGTTCATCGCATATGCATTTGAAACTATGTTATTACTTATATCTCTATGTACGTTAACATTATCACACATTTCATTTAAATTAGCCTTAACTCTATTTTGGAATGTATTAGTATCCTCTGAACTAGTTATTATCTCATCTGGCAATATATGCACCGTTGTATTACCTGACAAACATGTAAATTTACCCAATGTGGCACCTTTTTGTATACAAATTGGCTCACTACTGAAATTGGCACACGCAAATTGAATTAAGCCACGTTTATTTGTAGACAGTGACTTTGTGGTAACCAAACCCAATGAAGACAAATACGGAGAACCGGAAGTGACACCAATCACCTGGTTTGGGAGAGCTGATCCCTTTAATCTTAGAATTATGGCAACCTGGGTGAAAGGGTCCACTGTCAAGTTATCAGTGGCAGTAGACTGTCTAACCAGATCTAACGAGAGTTGAAGTCCCTTGGACCCATATCTTATAATAGGATTATTAACTCTCAAAAAATCATTGCCCAAAATAAATGATGGGGTAACATGGGGTGCCAAATACATTTTACAAGTAGTTTTACCATTGATTTTAACTGTCATGAATATCATACCAGTTAGTTTTGTATGTTCATTTGTTGCTGTACACATGCACTCTCTGTCTGATGCAAGAACCTGTAATTTCTGAAGGTCTGGATACTTATTAATCATAGCAGGATTCATTACACTAATGTCCGCTCCCGAATCCACCAAAGCAAACACTTGTGTATTACCAATTTGCATTTTTGTATAATTTCCAAGCAAGTTTTCAAACAACACATTATGCGATACAACCTTACATCTATTGGTACTTGAACATGTAGAATTCAACTTGTCCATATTATTATTACATGCAACACCTTTGTTATGGTGAAAAGAGTCTTTCCAGTTCATGTTATTATTAGTAACCGTGATTGGCCCATCCCCGGTTTCCTTATGTGTCTGAAGCATAGTAGCGAAAGTTAGTGGATTGGGCCCAGGACATTTCCCTGATCGGGCTCATATTTGCGACGTTGAGGTTGTCGACGTGACGTAGACTGATAACGCTGACTCAACAACCGACGACATTCCCGTTTATAGTGGCCATACTCACCACATTTATAACACTGCACCTCCCGTCTATCCTGTTGTGTCGATGCATAATGTTCATGCCGTTGACTTGGTTGAGGAAATTGTAGAGATGGACACTGGGGAGGGGGGGGCAAATGTTGGGCAGCGCCACAAAGTTGACAAGCATATGGAGTTGTTTCAGATCGTACATTACGTCGAGTAAAATTGGGGCATTTTAACGCTTCACTGTTGACATAGTCCAGTTTGTTGACATAGTTAACACATACGCTCAGCTGTAACCTGCCGGACTGCATAAGTAGATGTGTCAGTCTCTGTTACATTTAAATAGCCTAAAGCTTTAACAAGGTGTTTTGCCAGTAAATCAATATTATTATTAACTGTACTTGCCTGAGTATCGCTTGTAGTACTTGGGCGTGTTCCTGCCACGTCAGTCACATCAACCCCTTGAGCTGCCTCTTCAGCTAACGCTACATTTATTGCATCCTCCAATGTAGTAGGCTGTGACCGGAGCACTTGTTTTCGAAAATCCGTCCGCAGGCCTTGAATAAAGTGATGCATGAGTTGATTAGCAGGGATTGCTAACTTATAACAAAGTTTGTTGATATTCTCAGCGTACTGTATTACCGAATGTGTGGGCTCTTGTAGTTTTGAGGCCAATTGCTGCCTCAAATGAAATAACTGGGACGGTTTAAGTTGATATTTATTAACTAATTGTTCCTTTAGCAAGTCATAGGTGTTAATTTCCTCCAAATTCAGCGTACGTAACCACTGTGCCGCACCATCTTCCAAAAAGTTCTTTAGTCCACACAATTTCTTTTCTTCAGTCCACGATGCGAAAGCAGCATAACGCTCGAAGCTGTCCACCCATTCCAGCACATCCTCCGACGTTCTGCCGGTAAATACGCTAGGCCGAAATTGAGAGTTTGCCATCATTGAGAACATCGGGTCTTCCTCCATATGTGGCGTGTCTCTCGTACTATCGCACACACTTGGGGACTAACTCAAAATACGAGAGGACTCTGTTTTAATTTCCAACATTATGAACAAGTTTATTGGGTTCCAACATACCATGAGTAACAATGTAACATCAGAACGAGCACTCATCACATCGTCGTCCATCTTTCCGCCTCTCAGGAACTCTCCCTGGAGAGGGCGCTACCACACATAATAATAAACAGTGCAAAGCATTGCTCGCACGGACGTATCGTCACAGTTCCAATTAACTTCTTATTATTTAGTTCTCTTCTCATGGGTTACAGCTTCAGTAATGACAGTTACAAAATATCAGTTGGCAAAAGGAAATCAAACTTCAATATGGCAGTTAAAAATACAAGTTGATAAAACAAAATCACGATCACCTGGTCATTTCTTCCTGGTTACCGTTGAGTTGGTTTTTTTAACTTTTGCTCCTTGAGATTTATTCTCCCGGACGAGCCCCCAAATTTATGTTACGGCCGAAATACGCCTGGTTCACTCACTTATCTCTACAGCAACGTCACAGCATTACGCATGACAATATAACAATAAACTCGAACGAATGCCTTTATATTTCTATGTATCTTTATTCAACATCAAAGATCCCAGGTCTTGCCTGTTCTGGATCACCAACTACCTCACTTCAATGTTTTCTGCCTATACATATTAACACCCTAACGACATAAACATGTATCCACCATGGTGGTAAAATGCCAGCACAAAGGCAGTAAGGTTATGTAATCCGGACAAGTGTCTGGCGAAATCTGACCTTGCTTGTGGAAACAATCACATTAATTATCGGACCATGCTTGTGCAGAAGGTCTTATTAA
>NW_022718938.1:638842-640898 GCF_011630105.1 Anneissia japonica
GCATAACAGAAATGAATTGGTAACTTTATGTAGACACAGAAAAAAACATCTATTGTGTAACAACTAAGCAATATTAACACCTCAGCTAAACAATGGTAGGAACCATAGTACTGACTACTCACTATGTATTTGTACCTGATGAGTGTTGGCAGCTTTTGACAGCTGTCCATACGAAACAAACTTGTAGTAATAAATGCTTATGGAAAAGTTTGTCTACTTTGTTTGTTTTATATATATATATATATATATATATCTGTCTCTTATACACATCTCACCACGTGTAATAGGTCTACGAAATACCATTTATTATTGTATATTGCTGTCTACCACTTAAGTAATCGGAAAACCATTTGAGTGTATCATAAAATAACATCACCTGATTTTTTTTCAAGTGGAGGAAAGCTTTAAATTTTTAAGAACTTAAAATGTCATTAACAGACCACTCGGAAGTCAGGAAAGCTCATTTTCGGCCAAAAAGAATCAACATTTCCCTTCTGTTTCTTGGTTCTTTTTACATGGCCCCTTTACCCAGATTTTGCTCTTGACCCGCCCAACATCTGAATACTTTCAACTCCTTCAGACGATTTCATAATGATGATGATTTCATATTGATGATGATTTTATTGTGGAAGATGCTCTACAAACATAATATTATACTAATATTATCATTACCAGTATTTCTTTTAGTGGTCATGAATAATTGTTTTCTTTTATTGGAATAAATCGTGACCTTAACATACAAGAGAGTAAGAGATCAAATCGAGCGCACCCTCTAAAACCTGAATTTGTTGGGTCCGCGCAAGGCGCTGACCCCAGAGCCTCACTGCTGTTCTTGTTCTCCTTGTTCTTGTTACCAGAATTTAAAAGCGTCTAACGTTGCCAGTTTTGAACGGACGCGCCGGAAATATTATACACATAAACTAGGGGTGATTTCATCGCCCTTTTTTGAGTTGGATTCCAAAATTCCCCTTCACCTACAAAAGAGGGGTTTCAGCAACGACTGTACATTACCATTACCACTAATAGGGCATGGATAGAGCGGTCGGTTAAGGATGTATTTCAAAGAATTTTAAGGTTGTGGGTTCGAATCGCGTCTTGGTATTCATTCATTCCTATTTTTTTTTCAATATTAAGATTTTTTTTTCTTTTTTAAGATATTTAAATTTTGTACAAATACACATTCTAAATAACATTTGTTGAACAAATATACATTTTAATTATTTAAAGATTTCTATCTTACTACAGTAGCTCTTCAAAAAAAAAAAAAAAAAAAAAAAACAAAAACAAAAAAACTCTTGTTTAAACAGATTACAGCTTTAGCGGTTACGTAATTTGACAACTGATTTGATTGATCAGTTGCAGATCAGTGATAATAATAATAATATTAATAATAATAATAATAATACCCTTGGTGGGTCACTGAATGCTAAAAATAAGTGCTAACTTATGCAGCGCCCCCTAAACTGCGTCAGCCAATAGAAAACAGTCAGAGGTGACAGTCAAAGTGTCATGCGCAATTGTTTTTATGAAATCGATAGCCTTTGGGACCGCTTGGTTTGCCTTAGCGTGAGAATGAATGCAAAATGTGAGAAAAGGATACGTTCCTTAATAAAGAAAACACACTCATGAACTTTTTTTATTAGTTTATTAAACAAATGAAATCTAGGCTTATTGCAATTAATTAATTAATGCGCCATCGGCGTGTCACACGATCAACACTAACGATCGTACACGTGGTGTTGTTCTGTGATTGATTGTTGTTATTTGGAGTCAGTCGATGTGTCTCCGATGATTTATTTAAATTATTTCGTCAATAAATCATCGTTTTCAAATGGCCGTCCGGTTTTCAGAAGGTAATTTTATTGTTCCGGACTTAAGAATTTGGCCAGAATTCGGAAATGGGAGATCCGGTTTTAAGAAAGTATTTTAAAGCCCCATTCCCGGCAAAATTTCAATTTTTAAGAAAAATCTAATTTTTGTATAATGTTATAAAGATTTATAAATATAATACGGAATTGCTAGTTTAACTGAATTTAGACATTCCTAAGAATGAAAA
>NW_022718938.1:642383-645788 GCF_011630105.1 Anneissia japonica
TATATATAATATAATATAAATCATCAAAGGTACATATACAGTGTTTAATAAGGACATGATCGAACATCGTAGGCTACCCTGTAGATTTTCAACGAATAAAGTCCTATAAAAGTCATTGTGTAATAAAATGCCTCCGACGGGATTCGAACCTGCGACCTCTCGCTGACAATATATATATATATTGTCGCCTGTAGTGATCATTCTAGTGTCTTATTAAACCCCAACTCGGTAAAGGCGCATCCTAAACCCAATAAAATTACCAGACGCCCACTTAAAGATTCCTGTATTCGTTTATTTGGTCAGATTATTACGCAAATTGATTGGAACAATGTGTTGTTAGGTTCTGATCCCGACACTAGAGCTAATGAATTCAGTGGTCTTGCGTTCCTATTTTAATAAATGCTTTCCCTTGTTACAACAACAATTAAAAGTGATGATAAACCTTGGTTTACCATTCGAATTAGAAAATTGATACATAAGCGACAAAATGCCTATAAGAAAGGAAAAATTGAGAAATTTGTTTTGTATAGAAATAAGGTACGTAATGAAATTAGGACTGCTAAGGCTGAATTTTATTCCAAGTCTATTGCATCACTAAGGAATATTGAACCGCGTAAATGGCATAGGAAGATTCAGAAAATTTCTAATAAGACTAAGACTAAGACAGTTGATACTGGTGATCAGTCTGTCTTGAGCAATTTGAATAATCATTTTGCTGAAATTTGCTCACAACTCCCTGTCCTTGTTTTTGATGAATTGCCTGCTTTTCTCCCAACGTTTTGTCCACCAATTATTTACCCTGGTCAGGTTTATAGACAGCTAATACGTATTAAAGTGAATAAGTCTAGTCATCCTAATGATATTACCCTAAAGTTGATCCGGGAATTTGCTACTGAGTTGGCTCCTCCGTTGACAGATCTGTTTAATTTGTGTTTGAGGTCCCATATTTTTCCCAATGTGTGGAAGTGTGCAGCTATTACTCCAGTGCCGAAAGTTTCAAATGCATCTCTACCGGATGAATTTAGACCAATATCTATTACACCTATCTTTGGACGTATTTTGGAGAGTTTTATTGCAGAGTGGATCACCACTGAATTTAAAAAGCATTTGGACCCTCAGCAATTCGGAAACCCAAAAGGTTGTTCTACCACGCATTATCTTGTTGATCTCTGTGATAGAATTCTGTCACGTACTGATGTACCAAGGTCTTATGCTTCAATCTGTACGGTGGACTTTAGCAAAGCTTTTGATCGTATCAATCACACAATACTGATCAATAAGCTGATAAAGTATGAAATATGTCCTCCTGTGATTCCTTTAGTGTGCAGTTTTTTAACTGAAAGATCACAGTGCGTCAGATTAAATGAAAATGTGTCAGAATACAAGTCTGTTACTTGTGGAGTACCGCAGGGTACCAAGCTAGGACCTATTCTTTTCACAATGATGGTGAACGATTTATTAGATAATGTTCCAGAGAGGTGGAAATTTGTGGATGATTTGACCATTGGTGAGATTGCCCGCATTCCTCATGAAAATGCATTAGCGGTTGGCCAAACACTTCAGAAAAATTTAGACGCTTTGGAGTCTTGGTGCGTTCAAAATGACATGCTGCCTAATCCAATAAAGTGCAATGTAATGCATGTTCATTTTATGAAGAATGAACCACACTTTATTCTGTTATCAATTGGAGATCATGTGTTGCAAGAGAAAGAGGTTATTAAATTGCTTGGTGTCTTTTTACAAGCAAATATGAAATGGGATTGTCAAGTTAATGAAATGATCACTAAGTCTTGTCGTCGTCTATACATGCTGTATATTTTAAAACGGTATGGTGCTCCTGTTGAAGACCTTGTGTTTACCTATATTACATATATACGTCCCTTGCTTGGGTACGCTAGTCCTTTGTGGCATTCTGCATTGACGAAACAACAGTGTACTAAATTGGAATTTGTGCAGAAACGAGCCTTAAAAATTATTATTGATTACCGGAAGTACACGGATTATCAAGACACTTTGAACAATTTAAATATGGAAACTCTTCAAAAACGACGATGTTGTGTGTTAGCCAGTTTTAGTAAGGGTTTGGTTACATCTACCCGGTTTTATAGTTTGATTCCTGAAAACCCAAGACCCAAGAGATTTTTACGTAGTTTTAAGAAGTACAATGATCCTAGATGTAGGACTAACCGTTATTCGAATTCAACTCTTCCTTCTGCAATACGGATTATTGAATGACTGATTTTTTTAATATGATGAATACGATGAATTATGTGAACTATTGAATTTTTAAAATCCTTATTGCCTCATTTGATTAACTTATATTTTGTTGTATCTGTTATCTTTGTATTTTTTATATGTATTTTGTAAATATTTTTGAACAATTGTAATATTGTAATGATAATAATTGTATAATAAAAAGTATTATATATTGGTAATTGTATAATATTTTCTCGTAATTCCAATGCTGTATGTTTAAATATGCTTGTTTATATTGATTTAATTGTGTTGAATAATTTTGGTTTTATATGTAATGAATAATTCAATTTATTAATTCTAATTGCCAATGTATAATATTGTATTGTTATCGATGTTATTAATGTGCAATATTGTATTGTTATCGATTCCTTTTTGGTATTTTAGCTTTTACTGTATATTGTAAACTCATAAGAATTTCAACTTCTGTTGTTGTTGTTCTGTTGCATTTTGAGTGTATATACCAATAAATAAATAAATATATATACATATATATATATATATATATATATATATATAATTAAAAAAACACGAATTTCGCATTACAATTTTAGAAACAGAAGAGCTTTGAGACAATAATAAATTAAATTAATTCTTAAGCTTTCTTCGCTGGGCCATTATATCACAATTCACATTACGCAACCACGCAGAGTTAGGTGGTGGTCTATTTCTCTAGCTAGGCCTATGCCTACCTTAAATGGAATAAAACTGACAACACTGGACTTACAATACGGGTAATTCCGATTAACTAATAATTAACTATTACAATCTTTTTATAAAGCAATTCAATAATGTTTTTTTCCCTTCTATATTACGAATGGTAGGCCTATAGTGTGCCACATATCAAGTCGATAGTGGCGAGAATTGACTTCCCGGTATGGAAGTTCACTGGGGAGCAAGGAATGTAAAATAGTCTACAGCTGTCAGTACTAGGGTACAATACTGCCGTAATTTGGAAAAAGGCATTAACTCCACTTTTTGAGATTTTTGGATTTTTGTTTCTATGGCATCCTATAGAAGTATTCTATCATGTGAATTGATCATATACCCCAAAAAATGTCCAGAAATATGAAATAAATATTATATTTACGCATTAACTCCAATCCATGAATTCAGAATAATTTGGAAGAAGGCATTATCTCCACCAAACAA
>NW_022718938.1:646487-648291 GCF_011630105.1 Anneissia japonica
ATTTTATATTACAGTACAGTATATTATATTGGTTTTGGATTTTGTAATGCTAATTTTTTTTTTTTTTTAGAAGATGAGATTTTGTATTGTAATATTGCATTATACTATATTATGTTGTTATATGTATGTTAAAAGCAATAAAAAAAAAGCCTCTAAATATTTAAAATAGTATAATCGCGAAAATACAGGACTTTACAGTAATTGAATCATTGCCTCACAAGGACACAATTCCAAATTCGCTACTCTTAAATCTACAACGTCATAAAAGTACGTATAGTTGTAACTTAAAAGGCATACAAATTCATTTGTAGGAGTTTGCACAGCCACTGTCTACATTGTTACATGTGAACAAGATTTTTACCGGTAGTAATAATTCGGAGGGTAGAATCTATATGAGGTTTTATAGTATAAGCCTATGAGTGAGTTATCCGAGATATAGCTAGGCCCTTGAATTTTTAATGGTATCTTAAATCATAATGTATTACCAGGGAACAATGAAATTTACCAACTTCGCTTACGTAAGCTTACCTTCATTTTTTAAGCATAATCCTTCACTGATATTGATACTATCTACAGCTACCATGTTTATAGTGTTCACAACTTTAACTCCATGAAATTCCAGGTACGAATTGACATGCTTAGTTAATTGTAAACTAGCATACTTCCATTTGCTGCTGTAATCACCATATATGTTAAAACTGTCGTAACTTGAAGTAGAATAATATTTTTTTATGCTTAGTTCTGAATCACCTTTTATATAATAGTAAAATGTCAGGCAAAAATCATTTAAAGTAGCTGGTATTGTTGGACTTTGCATTTTTCCCGAAGTTGCTTCTACAAAAATATAATAATTATCTGAAAAGCAGGAAAATAATATATTAATGATTATATAGAAAAAACAGTAAATATATAAATGTTTTTCTTTTTCTTCCTACCAATTAAAGTCAACTACAAAACTATAAACATAACTATTTATTATTATTATTATTATTATTATTATTATTATTATTATTATTATTAAACATATAAATGTTTTTTCCTTTTCTTCCTACCCCTTAAAGTCAGCTACAATACTATAAACATAACTATCATTATCATCATCATCATCAACATCATCATCATCATTATTATTATTATTATTAATTTTATTATTTTTTAAATATTTATATTAATGACCATATAAGTTAGAAAGCAGTAATAAAGGATGCGAACTTAATCTTGCATCATCAGGTCTGCAAATATTAATTAATACAATGTGAATGCTTTGTTGTTAACACTAATGTTATTTATAATGCTAAGAAATTATCTGCTACAAATTGCGTAAGGCTAAATACAAATCCTTTGATATTAAAAATGGTGATCGTTTAGAATACGTTGATTCAATTACGTATCTTGGTGATCAGTTTGATATAAAACGACAATGTAGATCTTTCTGCAAAGAGCCAACTCTTTGGTTAGAAAATTTAGTTTAAAACATACTGCCACATTGTAGTGTAACTATAATTTGAGTACCTTGCGATCTCTTTATGTTTCTTACAATAATTCCCCCAGATTGCTCTTGCAAAAGACTTGACATTGTAGTGCAGAGTAGGATTCTCTCTTTCTTAGGAAATCTATTTATGGCTTAACAAGTGGAATATGAGTAACAATAATGTAGTTCCCTCTAACGTTGAAAAAAACTACACAGGAATCTAATATGATTTCTCGAAGAAATATTGTTTTGAGACAGACAATTTCTTATGTTATTGTATTATAATGATTTATATCGGTTTATTTCAGCATCTTTTGCTAATATATTATTGTT
>NW_022718939.1:0-2223 GCF_011630105.1 Anneissia japonica
ACATAACAATTTTTATTCAAAAACTAAAGCTCAACTGAATACAATTCACTGTACAGTTTCAAATTGCACAATGAATAATGAAAAAGAAGCATTTAAAAAGGCTACACAATAGCAGGCATGGCCCGTATCCATGGGCTGGGATGGTTGCATACGCAGCTCTCTAATAAAAAAAAAATGGTCTGTATTTTTAAGACAGTTAAAAATATACTGAGTTTAATATAAATAGCCAGTAATCTTATCAGAATCCGACAACACCCTACAATACCAAAGCTGTGATTCAACTGGCTCTTCCCCTTGACACTGTCAGTGTTTCTAGGCGATACCCATACCCCACTTGGTCCGTTTTTGGCTATCCTGGCTACGACACGAAATAGTCACATCCTCGTCCCTTGTTCAGTGAATTAAATTAGAATAAAATGGGCATTTTTCAGTTGTACTTCATCATGGTTTTGTAATGGAGATTATTATTCTATTTCTTTAAAGTGTTATATAAGCAAAACTAATGCTATGTAAATGTCTTGTAAACTATAAAGGAACATAAACATTATTGATATCTGAAAGTATGAACTGTAGGTTTTAGTTATTGTGTGTATGTTTCCAAGATTATATTAGGCAAAAAAAAGATTGTTGTGTTGTTTTGCACTTAAATGGAAAAAATCGAGATCGTCGGTCGGTCAGTCATTCAATCGGATTTTTTTTTTCCCTGAAATTGTATAGGCCTCAAACTGCAGTCCCTATTAGGAAGGCTTCGTAGTCACCACAATAGAAGGCAAGCTTGCCAAACAAAAAGTGTTCAAAAGTAATGAAAGAATAAATACTAGCACAAGTGTATAAATCAGTTTAATGAAAAAATTTTTTACTTGAAAACGTAAAATTATTTGTGTATCTGATCCACACGATCACGCATAGGCAGGTCAAGCAAAACCATAATATATCTACGAAAAATATCCAAACATGCGCCCTCTATGTAATACAAGCGAGCGAAGTAAACTTGAGAAAAAACAAAAGAAAAAAATTGGTTCGTGGTTGGCTTAAAATTAACTTAGATAACGTCTAGCTATGTATCGGCTTTAAAGCGATGGCTAGACCTAAGCCTGTGTTAATTTATTGTCCAATATACCGTAAAGTAATGAATAGGATTTTTTATTCAAGCAGCCACTAGTTGTACATTAGTAAAGAATAGGCCTAGACCTGGTCGTGGCTTGACAGCTCAAGCCACATACAGGTACATAGTCATACATAGTAGTCGTCGTCGCGCTCGGTTCTCAAAATTATGCCTTCTATTTTACCGATTTTACGCGTGCATCTGTGGCCCAATTTTGGTAAAAATACATGTCTGGTTTAGATTTTATGTTCTAAATGTTAATTTCGAAAGCGGTATTCTCAAATTTGTACTTGACTGAAAGTAAGACCTTTGAACAATAAAAAAAAAATAAATAAAATACCGACTCGATTTTCTGGAAAATCTTGATCGGTCGCGGAGGGTAACACAACTTATTATTATTATTTTTTTTTTTTTTGGCCTGATTATCCATACAATTCCCACACGTTATGCGCAACAGCTTTCGGTGATGCTAATTGGTCGGTCGAATCGAGGAGCCTTCCCGATTGCACCGAATACGACAATGTAGCGATTTTAAGGGGTGCAAGTCAACTCGGCCACAAGTCAACTCGGCCACAGTCAACTCGGCCACAGTCAACTCGGCCACAAGTCAACTCGGCCACAAATCAACTCGGCCACAAAAAGTTCGGCTACAGCCAACTCGGCCACAAGTCAACTCGGCCACAAATCAACTCGGCCACAAGTCAACTCGGCCACAAGTCATTTACTGGTACTACACTTTGAAGGAGTAATTACAGGTCAGTACCGACTCAAGAAACACGTAAGCCTACCAGTGGGGGTGAAAGTCCGGGGTGGGGGCATGGGGTTTGGAAAACAGTGCTTATTCAGGGGTATTTTTAATGACGAAGCACACACAATAGTAAGTTAATGGGGCAAAAGTTTACTTTAGACCAGCGGTCAGGAGAAAACGTTATAACATCAGTTATTGACACTTTGGATTGGTTGTGGGTCTGGTTGGGTCACAATCAGTGGCGTAACAGGCGGGGAGGGGGAAGACTGCCCCCCCCCACTCTGACGGATTTTACCGGGCTGACTAAGCCGTCGTGCCGGGCTGGGAAAGAAGAGAAAAGAAAGAGGGAGAGAAAAGAGAAAGAAGGGGA
>NW_022718940.1:0-502 GCF_011630105.1 Anneissia japonica
CACTGATGCTCATACTACAGTATATTTTCCATTTACACAGCTAGTTTTCATAGAACACTTGAATTTTCTCAAGTGGCTTTCTTGAAAAGAGTGTTCTTTCACTTTAATTTCACAACACCTATTATGCATAGACTGATGGTGAAAGCTTTTGTAAAATAATTTGAGTCAGTCAATAAAGTACTATCTGTATTTTCATTCTGTATGTATTACAGGCTGACTAACATGGTATTTCTACAATCTTGTACAGCATGTCTACTGTTCAGATTTTAATTTTATTTTATAAGTGTATGATCCAAAGCATAGGTGTATGTGCAATCTAAAAGCTGGGTACAAATTATTCTTTATTGGTTCCTTATGTATAACATAAGACAACTATACATTTGTGTAGAGGTGTGGCATTTAACAGTACACCTAATACATCTCACTATTGTCCAATTTCATTAATAGGAAACAGCGGTTCATTGTTAAGTGTAGTTGAATGAACATTAAAGTAAAATTTAAA
>NW_022718941.1:0-196 GCF_011630105.1 Anneissia japonica
GCATTCGGTAACCCCATAACAAAATCGTGTCAGACTTTAGATATTCCAACGTAAATTTGGCCGTTTTTTTCATTTATATGGGTTTTCACTTATGAAAATGTCTCAATTATGTGTAAAATAACAGTTTGCCCCAGTTTTTGTTTCGTGAATTTTGCACTAGACAGGGAGTCAGCTGATTCACTCAACCGTAACGACA
>NW_022718941.1:207-748 GCF_011630105.1 Anneissia japonica
TTAACACAGCCAACTGATGATGAGAATGGTCGTCGCGAGCGGAAAATTGAAAAATCGGGATTGGCGAAAACATTTAATAATAATAATAATATAATAAGTCGATTGCATTTTTGAAGAATGAATCTTTCAAATTGGAATATGGAAGTCTTGGAAGTAGTGGTCTTAGAAATGGCGTTAAATAGGTTTGTTACCAACTTGTCTTACCTGTGTAGGCCTAGGCATATAGCCTAGCATATATGCAGTACTGTATCATGTATAGAATACGGAATGCTACTCTACTGCCTGGCGCGATGTAGGCCTAGGCCTAGACCCCTCATTTAGTCATAAAAACTATAATTTCAAACATTAGACGAACAACACTATTTTGAATAAAGTACAGTAATTTACATGTTAATGATTGATCCATGGAACTATCTATTGGAAGGCAGCCCATGCCTGGCTAGTAATTATATAATAGGCCAGGCTGGCCCTATTAAAAAATGCCAGTTTATTCGTCGTGGAATGTGGATGATGATACCTCAAAAACTAGCTCAAATTTGCT
>NW_022718942.1:0-1185 GCF_011630105.1 Anneissia japonica
AGAACATTTCCAGAAAAACAATAATGTGATACGATTCTTCGTTACAGAGTTATGGATTTTTAAGTAACATGAGTTCAATAATTTTGCCTCGACGCTTATCTTATTTTTATTGGCTACGCACCACTGACTTAGATCAATGGGCACCAAAGATCTTATAAACACATGATAGCGTTCTCCGCGATTTACGCGTGCAAATTTTGTAATAACTAGAGTTTCTATATAGTTCCTAATAACCCGGGAGCCGTAGATATCTACGGCTCTGGTAATAACTAAAGTTCCAATAGAGAGAGTTGCGACATGAGCGGTTCAGGTCACGTGACTACTGGTCGCCCTCTATCTGCCATCTCATGCTACTTAAAAAAATCCATAACTCCGTAACGAAGAATCGTATCCATAGAGATATAATAATAGCTCTATGATCACATTAGCAGCGTCTCATGTCGCAACTCTCTCTACATAGGAACTCTAGTAATAACATAGCCATAGATAGAAAAAGTTGCGACATTGAGAATTTAGAAGCCATTTTGTGTCATACGCGATGCGCGTTCTGTGTCTAACGTAATGTGCGTTCCTGTGTATAATGTATAATACAGTTAGCGGCCTCCTGTATAGTTTAACCATTTAATCTTTTTAGCAGTCGAATTTCATGTAACTCTATTTATAGATTTTTTTAAATGATTTTACTACTTTATATTATATTATAAATACTGTAATAATTTACTATTTTTGAGCAGTTTTTTAAATTAATCCTCGCCGACAGACCGAGAGAGCCCTTCGATGCCGGGCAAGCATTCTTCTTCAATTAGGCAATCCTGCCATATAGACCCTTAAGTAGCTCCTGTTATTTTTGAAAATATATGATATGTAAGACCAGCAAAAATTAATTAAATATGTATATCGAAATGTAATTAAAATCCGTATATAGGGTATATAGATTGTTGCTCTTTAAATTAGAATATGAGCGAGCCCTATACAAATCTTATGTTATTAATTTGATTATTATTATTTATAAATATTAAAACAGTATAGGTCAGTTGGCCGCAATATATAAACTGTGCTTTGCTGTAAATGTTATAAATTGTAAGTGTTAAATGATATACAGGATCTGTGATATATTCAGCTCATGTAACTATTGTGTAACATACATTTTATTGCCTCTGTTTTAATATTGTATTATGGCTGTAC
>NW_022718943.1:0-1138 GCF_011630105.1 Anneissia japonica
CCTGGGACAGATTGCACTATACGCACCCCCAGATTAGATTGTGATCACTCTAATGTGGTATATATATATGATTTCAACTGCAATAAATGTAACATGGGTAATTATATTGGAGAGACTGGCACTAAACTAAGATACAGACTCAATAATCATAAAAAATCTATTAGAGATAAAAGCAAGGGATTTCCTGTGAGTGACCATTTCAATTCATCCGGGCATTCAATTTCTAATTTTCGTTTCATCATCATAGGCAGTGACTACAAATCTACTAAAGATAGACGTTGCGCGGAGTTACGATGGATACTCCGTATTAAATCACATACTAAGGGACTTAACAGAGATCTAGGCTTTGCTAGTGGCTATACTTTCACGAATAACTAATTACGCCCAGCATTGTCTTATTGTTATTTCACCGTTATTTACTGTTATTCCATAGCTCATGATTTATCTACTTTGTAATGTTTTTGTTCATTCACGTTGAGAAAGTCCTGAGGACAGGACAAAATATTCGTGTGCAATAAAATACTTATGTTCCTCCAATACGTCAACCGTTTCATTTGATTTTATCAATGTCTCTATTATTTTATATATATATACACATCTTATTAAAATAATATCAAAATAATATATCACATCTGAAATGATTTTCCTTGTCCTTAGTTTCCCACCATACACCTAGGCCTATCTTGTATTAATTAGAATATAAGTGTTGTTTTTAGTCACTTTTTAAAAAAATAAAATCTATGCTTAAACATTCACCTCCCGAAGAATGTTATTTCTTTTTTGTGTGTTTATTTTCGAAAGTATCGGCCATTCCTCCCGCCTTTATCAGCTTTACTGAGCGCACAACATTGGCTGTTGCAAGTTGTATACTGTACAATATAAACAATACTATTGTGAGGTAGACGGATTAGACCAAATAAAAACAAATTAGGCCTATTGTGTTGGCCACTCCCGACCGACCTAAAATGTACGAAATTGAGATTACACAATTTTTAATTAAGCATATATGAACTACTTATATATTTATTATATGTTGTACGTATCCGGCTGAAGATTGTGGTTGGCCCTGCCAACCATAAGAAACAATGTTGTGGTGGAATTTAATAATATGAAATAATCGAGTTTTGCCTTCGTTTTG
>NW_022718944.1:0-634 GCF_011630105.1 Anneissia japonica
CCCAGTGGTGATGAAGAGGATAATGATGAAAATGATGATGGTAATGATGATGATAATAATGAGGACGATGGTAATGATGATTATGATTATGGTGATTAAGATAAGAATGATGGTGAGGAGGATGAGGATGATGCGGCTGATGAGGAGAAGGAAGATGATGAGGTAGATGATGATTAATGATGGATGATGATGAGGAAGAAAATGATGCTGATAAGGATGGTGAGGATAATGATGATAATAAAAAGAAGGATTAGGATGATGAGTTTGATGATGATGAAAATAAGGATGATGACGATTATGATTGATGATAATGGTCGTTGATGAGGGTGATCGTGATAATGATGAGGATGATTGATGAGAATGATGTTGATGGGGTTATTGATGACGAATGATGAGAAACATCCCATCTACCCCTCATCCTCATCTTCATTCTTGTCGTCCTCATCCTCTTCATTATCATCCTCATGATGAGGATTGATAATGATGATTAATAAGGATGGTGATGATGTGGTTGATGATGAGGACAAGGATGATGATGGATGATGATGATAGATGATGATTGTAATGAGGATGATGATGATGATAGATGATGATTGTAATGAGGATGATGATGAGGATGATAATGACAATGATG
>NW_022718945.1:0-513 GCF_011630105.1 Anneissia japonica
AATTAACAACCCCCTTGGTTAAAATATATATTATAAAAATGTCAATGGTATTATTCTGGATTACAATTTAAAAATTGTTTCATAAAACAGATGCAGTTGATTCTCCACTTTGCAGTGCTCCATATTATTCTAATCAAATGATTATTGGTAAGAGATATTTGATGATATTTATTAACTAAGGGCAAATATCCTCAAAATTTATTAGATTATCACTCCCACCCTCATCAAAAATTCGAGATGCGGGAATAAAAGAAAAAAAAATTGCCGCATCAATTATTTTAACAGCATAAAAATAACAATGCAATTTTATGACTTCAAATATATTTTCTTTAAAAAACTATAAAATTAAACCAGTTTTTATACAATATTTACTATTACTAGCTAAATATAAACAGTCCCTCAAAAAAACAAGAGCAAAATAATATATTGTTCCGATAAAAAAAAAAACAAAAAAAAAACGCCCTTCCTTATCAATTTTTTATTTTTAAAGAGTGATAATCTAATAATTTTTTC
>NW_022718946.1:0-1024 GCF_011630105.1 Anneissia japonica
ACGTTTTCCTTTACGAAAGAAAGCCGGGGTGTAATTGTCTGTAATACCGATTTCTCGAGAAAAAAAAAAGGGATTATTGCTATGTCTTGGTTGTTATTCGTTAAAGCATGCTTTGCATACAGAAGACTTTCGTGTCGGCTTCTTCTTGGTGCTTCTACGCCAGATTTTAGAACCCCAGGTTGCTGACTGCCAGATTTTCGATTTCTCTTTGCCAAAACACAGTTTGCCGAATGCCAGTTTGCTGAATCAAAAACTACGAATCCCAGTTTGTTGAAACCCAGTTTGGGCTGAAACCCACTTTTTGGAAAATAAAATAAAAGCCATAAAACATTAACTACAGCATGACATTCATGTTGGAACACTCTCTTATTATGTATTCGTCTATGAAATATCGGCTTATTAGTTAAATGATTCCTGTCTCTTATACACATCTAGATGTGTATAAGAGACAGATACAAGGCTAAATATTATTTATTCTTTACCAGGGTTGTTTTAAATCAGAATTTTATTTATTTTTGAGCTAAAAAAGAAACATGAATAGCATTGTTAATAATTAGGCAGGCATTATTTTACATCTTAATTTTAATCAACACACATATCAATTGGGGCTCCCGAAATTTGTCGACAGGGGGTCTGACTCAAGGGGCCGACTTGAGCCTCGGTGGTCAGGGACCTGGCACAACAATCCTGATAGGGTTTGCAGAGGGAGAATTTTAGGATACGACGAATTTCATTTCATTTTATTCTAATTTTAACTGATAGCCCTGCTTTCAAGTGTGTTTTTCTACAGCTTTTTTGTCTTCCAATATTTTTCCTTTTAATTTGTACACAAATGAAGCTCCTTCTTTTCAAATGCACAGTATGCTGTACTTTTGTAACACAGAGATTTGGACTGGGTTTCGGAAAACTGAGTTTTGGCAAACTGGGATTTCATGATTTCAGTAAACAACTGGATTCGACAAAATGGATTTCGACAAACTGGCTGGATACCTTCTTGAATACTATTGCTATCGGCGAGAATGCA
>NW_022718947.1:0-1051 GCF_011630105.1 Anneissia japonica
CAAAAAAAAAAAAACTAAAGCAGTAGATGCACGCTCCTGCTGAAAGCTTTTTTTTTTTTTTTAACCTGGTTGGGATCACCAAGTCTTTATGATCATGCAATAACACATTTGATGGTAATTATGTGTTTGTACAGTTAAACTTGCCTAAGTCGAATCCAAAATGCCATTGAAAAATTGTTTGACTTAGATAAAATTCGACTTACAGATTGTTAATTAATGGAAAACACAACAATTTTGCATGTAAAATAAGATCGACTTAGAAATTATTTGAGTTAAGCAAAGTTGGCTTAGGCAAGTTTAACTGTAGTTCCACATTTACAGTGAAATTAAGGGGCGTTTATTTGAGCATATTATACGTGTATCCATTTTACAAAAAAAAAATTAATGTCTCCTTCGAATAACCACCTCTCTAAAATAAATTCCCCTTAAAACCATTCTCAACTATAAATGATCCGGGGCGTTTCTTCGAATAAAATACAGTAATTGGTTCAAAACAGACAAAACATCTTTAAATATACTGCGCAAATTCCTTACTGTTGTATATTGTGTGTCCAATCTTTTATAGTGCATTATGGGTACATCATGGAGTCTACAATGTTGTATACGTTAAGCTCCAACACCGGCAATGCAGGCGGTCTCGCGTCCTTAAGAGAGATCAAAGATAAGAAAATTGCAAACTGGAACTTGATTTCAAGGAGGGCACTGCATCTACTGCACCTTTTTACACCTTCACAATTTAGTTTCTTTTATCCAACTGTAATTGCTTCCACAACTCTTCAGAGGAGGCCTTGCTTTCATGATCAACTGCAGGGGTAAGATTATTTTGGGACTTATATTACTGTGCTATAACCTCTCCTGAATCTTCTTTTCCCTTGTATTTTGTTTTTCCGTGTGAAAAAGGAAGGTATTTATATCTAATCATATGCTGTAAAAAAGAAAATATATAAATATTTATTTATGTCAGTCAGGATATTTTTGTAAATGTTAGCTAAATAAAAAGAGATTCTTTTTTTTTGTCACCAAGAATTCAGTGGCAGATTTTTTTTTTTTT
>NW_022718948.1:0-910 GCF_011630105.1 Anneissia japonica
ACAGTATTGTTTAAAAAAGAGGTATGTTAGGAATCGAACCCGCAATCTCATAGATAACAATACAGTGCTCAAATACATAGAGACATGATGTTATAAATCGTATAATAACATCATTTTTTCCTTGACAGGAAAACATGGCAGTTTTTCCCTGGTTTTGCGCTAACTATGAAGTGCTGCTGAATAGGGGCACCCCGGTCAGAAACATGAAATCGTCCCTTTAATAGGGGTTTCAGGCATGTTTTCATACAACGATGACGTTAAGTTCATACTTTTTGTCAATTAGAGTGACAAAAATTCACTATTTCGTATTTAGATAGTAATGACGTAATTAGTTGCTTTTAAAATACGTTCTTTATAAACAAAAGTGGTCAAAGAACGCAACTGAATTGGAAAGGTAAATCATAAACCCTAGTTCATTCTAAATCAAACGAACACGACCGCTGGGATCCTCTAGAGTCTTTCGTTTACACTTAGAAATGTCAGGAACTGTTGGCAACACCAAACTTCTGCTACTCCGGACCACACCAGTGACTGTGTTTGATTGAGTTCTATATAATGTACAGTTATTCAATGATCATATTTACCTGGTGTTGAATTAGCAAAAACAAATCACTGATGTATTTCCAAATCTCAACATTAAAGCAATTATTGTAATAATATTTTGTAGCTGAGAGTATAAAATAAACTAAATACATACCCATATTGGCATAAGAATTTTCATTCAGTTCATCTGAACTACCGTAACATTTAATCATGAATATTCAACAGTGGAGTCTGAAGTTCAACATCCGCCCATCAAATCATTGTTTGGTACGTATCTATTTCGTTTAGTACAGCTCTGGTCGGTATAGAGTTATCTAGTTTAGCCATATGGCTCTGGTTTAGACCGTAACGAAAGGAGCGCCCTCTT
>NW_022718949.1:0-758 GCF_011630105.1 Anneissia japonica
GGTCTGCTGAACACGATAGTCCAACACGATGCCGTCGGTTCTCTGTGTCAGATAATGAGGCAGTATGACGTGTACAGGAGAAAGAGAAACGAGCCGATGACTAAAATAAACCATGCTAAACTCACCAAAAACCTATCGGAAGAGTATCTGAAATTCGTTCAAGTGCTGGTGCCGTTGATCACGGGAACGTGAGAGTTTCTTTCCACGCGACAAACGTCGCTGTAACCGAAAAAGTCAAAGTACACGAGATTCGCGTCCTCGCCTTCCTTGTCCATTTCATCGATCTCTGCGGTGCAAGCGTAACGCGCAAATCTGGCATTCGGATCGAAGAGAACGCCGCATTGCAGAAACGGCATGAACGGCGGTATCGACAACGGCACCATCATGGACGCTTCGCGCGTCGATGCCGTCTTCGCCTCGGCCGGCAAAGGCGCACCGTCCGACCGGATCCGATTCTCTCGATCCCAGTACACAGTGTCCAGTCCTCCCGAATCCTTCACGTCGGATTCCGGATCGTACAGACCGATCTTTCGACCGCGATGAACGCACGGACGCCATCGATCGAAGATGTCTTCGTACTCCTTCTGTCGGGTAGCGTCCAGCAGAATACCGATGCCGATCAGGAGACGTATCTCCGGGCGTACCAGCATCAGCGACGGAACAAACCTCGCCAGGTGAAGAAGTCGGTCTTCTTCGCAGCCGAATCTAGGCGCTATTTTCCAACGGAGGAAACGTGCGTAGGCGAAGAAGCGTTCGTT
>NW_022718950.1:0-737 GCF_011630105.1 Anneissia japonica
AATGTGCTAAAGTATTTATGAAATCAGACCAAAATCAAGCCATAATAGAAGAATATGGGCGAATGATAATGAAGGAACTTTTTGGTGGAAAGTAAGGTACTCTTTCTGAACTCAGAGATCAACTATTCAAACGAAAAGTTTCTACTTCCACAAAGGTTATAAAACCATCACAGTTGCCACCAACGAAGTCAGCGACGCATTTCCACAGCCTCAGAGCTTACCATCAGATCAACATACGGTGAATACATTAACCCATGTGAATGGGGATGGAAAAATGACGAAAACAACGGTCAGCATCCCATAATGAAAAGAGATAAGCATACACAGGAAGAGCTACTCAACATTATAAAAT
This sequence comes from Anneissia japonica, assembly GCF_011630105.1. Taxonomy (NCBI): domain Eukaryota; kingdom Metazoa; phylum Echinodermata; class Crinoidea; order Comatulida; family Comatulidae; genus Anneissia; species Anneissia japonica. The sequence goes on from NW_022718950.1 coordinate 353, forward strand.
GTAATTGCAAGACAGATTGTAGCAACCGCAGATGTTCGTGCAAGAAAGCTAATCTGCCATGCACAGCTGCTTGTGGCCCTTGCCAGGTTGATGACTGCGACAACTGTCTCTTATACACATCTAGATGTGTATAAGAGACAGCTCTAAGATTGAAAGAAATGAAGCAACCATCAAAGACATCCCAGAGAGATGAAAATTTTGCATTTGGACACAATTAGACATACATGAAATAGACTGTGACTACTGAGCGAAATGATAAACGAATCGGCTAAGTGAACTGACAAAAAATTCAAGTGGAAACATGTATCACATTTTACCATTTTTTAAATTACCATTTTCAGATTGTGTATCCCATAAAGCAATGTAAGATGCATTTGACTTTTTC
>NW_022718951.1:0-209 GCF_011630105.1 Anneissia japonica
ATATTTCGAGTACTTTTCCGAAAAACTTCAAACTTTCAATGGAATAGTGTTTGTTTCAGCCTATTTCACTTTGCCTAACCTTAACCCTAACCCTAACCCTAACCCCAACCCTAACCATAACCCTAACCCTAACCCTAACTCTAACCCTAACCCTAACTCTAACCCTAACACTAACCCTAACCCTAACCCTAACCTAACAAAAAAAAAAT
>NW_022718951.1:269-558 GCF_011630105.1 Anneissia japonica
TAGTGCAAATTTTTGACTTTCCGCCATATTTCGAGTACTTTTCCGAAAAACTTCAAACTTTCAATGGAATAGTGTTTGTTTCAGGCTATCTCACTTTGCCTAACCCTAACCCAAACCCTAACCCTAACACTAACACAACCCTAACCCTAAACCTAACTCTAACCCTAACCCTAACTCTAACCCTAACCCTAACACTAACCCTAACCCTAACCCTAACCCTAACACTAACCCTAACCCTAACCCTAACCCTAACCTAACAAAAAAAATATTACATTTTTGACTCAACTTT
>NW_022718953.1:0-12643 GCF_011630105.1 Anneissia japonica
TCGGAAAAGTACTCGAAATATGGCGGAAAGTCAAAAATTTGCACTAAGTACTCAACTCGGCGAGAAAGGCACTTTTGTGCAAAAAGTGACAATGTTAAAAAGTTGATTTAAAATGTAATTTTTTTTTGTTAGGCACGGTGAGATAGTCTGAAAAAAACACTATTCCATTGAAAGTTTGAAATTTTTCGGAAAAGTACTCGAAATATGGCGGAAAGTCAAAAATTTGCTCTAAGTGCTCAACTCGGCGAGATAAGCACTTTTGTGCAAAAAGTGACAATGTTAAAAAGTTGAGTCAAAATGTAACTTTTATTTGTTAGGCAAGGTGGGATAGCCTGAAAAAAACACTATTCCATTGAAAGTTTGAAGTTTTTCGGAAAAGTACTCGAAATATGGCGGAAAGTCAAAAATTTGCACTAAGTACTCAACTCGGCGAGATAAGCACTTTTGTGCAAAAAGTGACAATGTTAAAAAGTTGATTCAAAATGTAATTTTTTTTGTTAGGCACTGTGAGATAGTCTGAAAAAAACACTATTCCATTGAAAGTTTGAAATTTTTCGGAAAAGTACTCGAAATATGGCGGAAAGTTAAAAATTTGTTCTAAGTGCTCAACTCGGCATGATAAGCACTTTTATGCACAAATTGACAATGTTAAAAAGTAGAGTCGAAATGTAATTTTTCTTTTTGTTAGGCAAAGTGAGATAGCCTGAAACAAACTCTATTCCATTGAAAGTTTGAAGTTTTTCTGAAAAGTACTCGAAATATGGCGGAAAGTCGAAAATTTGCTCTAAGTGCTCAACTCGGCGAGATAAGCACTTTTGTGCAAAAATTGACAATGTTAAAAAGTTAAGTCAAAATGTAATTTTTTTTATTAGGCAAAGTGAGATAGCCTGAAACAAACACTATTCAATTGAAAGTTCGAAGTTTTTCTGAAAAGTACTCGAAATATGGCGGAAAGTCAAAAATTTGCACTAAGTACTCAACTCGGCGAGATAAGCACTTTTGTGTAAAAAGTGACAATGTTAAAAAGTTGAGTCAAAATGTGATTTTTTTTTTTGTTAGGCACTGTGAGATAGCCTGAAACAAACACTATTCCATTGACAGTTTGAAGTTTTTCGAGAAAGTACTCGAAATATGGCGGAAAGTCAAAAATTTGCACTAAGTGCTAAACTCGGCGAGATAAGCACTTTTGTGCAAAAAGTGACAATGTTAAAAAGTTGAGTCAAAATGTAATTTTTATTTGTTAGGCAAGGTGGGATAGCCTGAAACAAACACTACTCCATTAAAAGTTCGAAGTTTTTCGGAAAAGTACTCGAAATATGGCGGAAAGTCAAAAATTTGCACTAAGTACTCAACTCGGCGAGATAAGCACTTTTGTGCAAAAAGTGACAATGTTAAAAATTTGATTCAAAATGTAATTTTTTTTTGTTAGGCACGGTGAGATAGTCTGAAACAAACACTATTCCATTGAAAGTTTGAAGTTTTTCGGAAAAGTACTCGAAATATGGCGGAAAGTCAAAAATTTGCTCTAAGTGCTCAACTCGGCGAGATAAGCACTTTTGTGCAAAATGTGACAATGTTAAAAAGTTGAGTCAAAATGTAATTCTTTTTTGTTAGGCAAAGTGAGATAGCCTGAAACAAACACTATTCTCAACTACTTAAATGATTAAAGTTTGAACATATGCTTTTTAGTAAAGTGATAAAATTGAAAAATACCTGACAAATGATATCAACATTTTTAACTTGGTTTTAATTAATTCAAGTAGAAGTACTTTTGTTGAAGGAGAAAGCGAAAACCATATGCAGTCCATATGCATACAACTTATTCATTTTTAAAGAAAGTATTATATCATTGCTGAGTTTACTAAAAGAGTCCATTTTAAAAATTCACAGTAATATTCAATATACAACTGGTTGTCTTAATATAACTATTTCATTGTAGTTGACTTGATGAGAACTTGTTGAAAGGTCCTAAATTTCTTAAAAATTAAAGCAATATTAGTAACCTCAGCATTGCAAGAGTAATTTAATTTTTTAAAATTTAATTATATAGTCATTTGTTTGTTACGACTATGTGTTTAAAAACTTTGATCAAAACTGATCATTATAATTATTGGATGATTGCTTAAAAAAACCCAGATTGTAGTAATTGTTGATAATAGATCAGTGAGTAGGCCTACTAAATTAATGTAGAGTTGCCAATATTTGGTAAGATTTGACATATTCAAATATATGGAGAAAAGGTCTATTTTTTGTTAAAGGTTTGGGAAGCATTATTCTATAGCTGTACATTTACCATTCTTTTTCTATCAAAATAAAATATCCAGTGTGCGTAGTCAACTCAATGTGAACTGGTGGACCATTTACCATTATATGTTTTATCAAATTTATCAAAGAGTGCACATTTGTAGTATGTAGTTCCAAGACATGTGTTGTTTATACTTATTTTGTTGACACATAATTAAACATTATTTGTATTTGGAAGAACTACTTTAATGATAAAATTTTGAACTTATACTTTTAGTAAAGTGATAGTGAAAAATAGCTGACAAATGATTTCAAACTATTTTAACTTGTTTTGGCTTAACTCAAGTAGTACTATTGTTGAAGGAGGTAGCTAAAAACATATACAGTCCATGCACACAATTGATTCATTTTTAAAAGTTAAGTATTATAATTATTGAGTTAACTGAAGCAGTCCACCTTAAAAATTCACTGAATTGTTCGTATACATTACATCATTGTTGCAAAAAAACTGATTGTCTTAATAAGACTGTTTTAATGTAGTTGAATTGATGAAAACTTGTTGAAAGTTTTAATTTTCAAAAGGAGATTAAGGCATTATTAGTTATCTCAGCAATGCAAGAATATTTTAATTTAACGACACAGTTTAACGATATGGACATTTGTTATGACTGTTTATTAAAAACCTTGATCAAAACTGAAATATAATAATATTTATTACAATTATTTGATGATTGTTTAAAAAAAACCTATATTGTAGTAATTTTTAATAATTGATCAATGAGTACTAATGTACTTTTAAAAATGTTTAGTTGTTCAGTATGATTCTATAAAAAAATTGTTCTGAGAATATGTAAGCAAATTAAATGCTGTAATTTTCAATAGATCATTGTTCGAAAAAAAATTTTAGTATGTTCAATTTTAAAATTTATTGTTATTAAAGTTTATTCATTTCCGAATAAATTTTTGTTTGTGTGTTTGTGATTCATATTGTAGAAATGTTATTTTAAGTATTCAAATAAGTCTCCCTTCACCCCTTTTTAAATATGTTATAAAATATTCATTACATTGTTTCTTGTTTTGTGTAAAATGACTCTGGCTGGAGTTTACAATACCACTTTTTAAAAATTGTTTAATGCTTATTTTACAACAGTTAAAAAAAATCAACGTATAACACTGGCTTTGGTGTTAAATCCAAAAATTGGTGTTGATTTCACACCTGAAGGTGTTGCATAAGTAACACCGATTATGGTGTTAAAATAATTTAACACCATTTGGTGTTGCAGGATATAGATACCGAAGAAGGTATAGAACTCAACATAACACCGGCTTTGGTGTAAAAGTTAAATCCAAGAATTGGTGTTGATTTAACACCTACAAGTGTTGCATATGTAACACTGGTTTTGGTGTTAAACCTAATTTAATACCACTTGGTGTTGCAGGATATAGATACCAAAAATAATCAAATTTAACACCCTGGTTTTTGCAGGGAAGCATCAAAACATTCTTAAACAAACACTAAACACTAACAGATTTTGGACATCAGAAGTACTCCAAAGAACCTGAATAGTTTATGCTAACATCAAGCAGTTATTAATCCACCTTTTGTGCTCGGTTGCTCCTGGGGTAGTGACTTCATTTGTATTAATTCAAAACACACTGGATCGGTAATCCTGGTCTGATGCTGTCTGATAAGTCATTTATTTGAGAATATTAATTATTCCAAAAGTTTGTTTGTACTATATAATCAGTGACTTTCATGTAATATTTTGTTGCTGTACATTTAAAAAAGTTGATGTGATAAGCTTAAATCTAAACCTTCCCTGACAAAAGGCTCAGGGTTAGTCATTTGACAGTATGATGTTATTTTAGTTCTGTACAATCCTTCTTTAATAATGAACCATGAAAATTTCAACAAATATAATTCCATTCTTATAGTTAAGAGTGGCACCAACTACAAAGCTTACATTTCTTGGGGTAGAGCTTAACTCATGTAAGATGGAAGCACGGCTTCCCCTAGATAAGTTTAAACGCCACACATTTGAGATTAAGAAGCTTCTTTCTGTAGATGAAATAACACTTATCGAATTACAGTCATTAATTGGGAGATTACAATTTGCGACCTGTGTTAGTTAACCTGGTCGTGCCTTTTTGTGTAGGTTATACCGCCTCACTGCAGAAAAGACATCCCCATTTAGTCGTGTAAAACTCACACAGGGTACAAAAGACGACCTTAAGACCTGGCTTCCTTTTTTGTTCCAATACAACGGAACAACCCTCATAAAAATGCCCAATAAATTAGACTCGGATTGTTTACACTTCTACTCCGACGCTTCTAAGTCCGGTTATGGGGCAACCTTCAATAATCAATGGATACAAGGTACCTGGCCATCTTTATGGAAATCCTTTGACATCATGATTCTTGAGTTTTATCCTATATTTATTATGCTCTCAATATTTGCAAAACAGTTAGCAAACACTCATGTTGTTTTTCACAGTGATAAGCTAGATAACGTTTATATTCTAAATAAGAAAACCTCAAGCAATGACAGTGTTATGCATATCGTTCGCCCCATAGTGCTTGTTCTGCTTGTTAACAATATAAACCTCACGCCCAGACATATACCAGGAAAAAAGATCATTTTGTGCGATGTACTGTTTCGGTTTTAGGTAAGTAACAGGAAAGCTACTAAAAGAGAGCAACATTCAGCCGCATCCTCTACAAATTCCGACACACCTGCTACCAGAGAACTTCGCTTTCTTGAACAGACACTTACCTTGGGATCGTTAGCAAAAGCCACTGCTAAGTCTTACATTAAGCAATGGACACATTTTCGTCACTTTCTACGACGACATAACCTACCGCGACGTATGCCATCAACCCAACAAGCCTTATCCCTTTACGTGTGCTATTTGATAAAATCTGGACTTGCAGTCTCTACCGTTAAAACCTACCTTAGTGCAATTTCATTCATGCACAAGATTTCTTACATGGAGGATCCGACAGTCTCGGAAAAATTTACCATTCTGTGTAGAGGAGCCTCTAAACTAATAAAGAACCTCCAATTCGCAACCACTTCGCGTTATGATTTCACTCTCTATAAAGCTCTACGAGCCAGCGAAATTGTTGCTACGAAAACTCCTGAACATGCGCTAACGTCTAACGACATGGTACTTCATAAGGATAAAGTAGTCATCACTTTCCGCACGTTCAAACATAGCAAAGGTCCACATCCAAAATATGTACTTAAGGAAAATCGTGGAAGCTGCCTGTGCCCTGTGAAAGCACTACAACTATACGGAAAAATTCGCCCCAAAGCGGAAGTTCAATATTTTGTATTTCCAACAGGTACACCAGTAAACAGGGTAGGCCTACATCTGTCTGAAACACTAAGATTGTGCGCACGTTATGCCAATCTAGACCACAGGCGTTTCAAAACACACTCTTTCAGGATATGAAGGCAACCGAACTACATAGCCTAGGCGCTGCCGAGAACGAAATTATGGTTTCTGGCAAATGGTCGAGCAACGCCTTCAAACGGTACATCAGACCAGGTCATTTTACCCTTAACAATAGCTAAAGTTCTACCCTCTAGCTTGGCTCGTCTCCGAGCTCTTTTCATCACAATTGTTTGTTTCTGTTACTTAATTGCTCATGTGTCAGCGCATGCTGTACATGCTGTGTATTTCTTTGAATATAATATTTATTCTATGGCATTTTTAGCGCAAGCAACGTCCCGTCCACATTGGAACTGGGTGTGTGTTTCTTCACAATTACTCCGGATATCAGCGCATGCTGTACCGCATGTCATTAGGTCTGCAGTGGTTTTATTAGAGTAGGCATTATACTGGATATCAGCGCATGCTGTACCACATGTAATATTACAAATAATAGTAATGTATATGGTTTCTTTGCATTTTACTCAGGATATCAGCGCATGCTGTATCACATGTCATATACAGGGTTTCTTCTTAGAGTAGGAAAATGAACTATAAAACAAAACAAATAAGTTTTATTAATGTGTATTAACTGATAACTAATAATTGAATTCCTCTGGGTACCACAATGGATATCAGCGCAAGCTGTACCACATGTCACGTACAGGGTTCTTCTTCGAGTAAGTAGCGTACTGGTTGTCAGCGCATGCCGTACCGCATGTAAATTACAAGGTTCTTTTCCATGTATTGCACTGCTGGTCAGCGCATGCTGTGCCACCTGTTAAATGCCATTTCCCTTCAAGTGTTATACACAGCGTGACCACTGACAATATTTGATATACCCAATAACTGGGTCGAAATTACCCAAGATTCAGCAAGAATTGCCCAAAATTACCCAAGATTTCTGAAAATGCATTAAAATTTGAAAAAAAAGGTTTTTTTTGCATGTATAGTTTCCCCTTTAGTTCAATTTATAAACCATTTTTATTGTAATTGTTTGTGTTAATTATTAAAATTAATATTCATGAGGTGATAATACGGATAGAAAAATACGTCCTCAGTCGGCCAATGTTATCAGTAGATCAGTGATCAAGTTTTATTATGTAATGCATTAATTGTAGGTAAGATCAATGGCAACGCAAATCACAAATAAACAATTTTGAACCCATGTTTATAGCAATTAAATGTCAATTAACAATGTTATGTGCACTTTGTTGAGTTTTGCTTACTTAAATGGACTGAAATATACTTTGTTACTTCTTAATTCTTCCTCTATGACAAAAATATTTAATTGTCTTAGTAAAAATAAAATACCCAAGGATTTGAACGGAATACCCAAGAATCCCAGACCAAGTCAAAATACCAAAGATCTTGGGTAAACACCCAAGCAGTGGTCACACTGGTTATACATGCTGTTAGTGCATGTTTCTTTGCCTTAGGTTACTCCCTCTTTGAGTAAAGGATCAACTGCAAAACTTGCACTTAGTATGGGCTGCTGGCGTGCCTTCCTTTGGCCTTATTCAGAGCATCACATTTTGATTTCTGAATTAATACCGTAACTTCTTGTTAGCTTTTAATTTTACGTGGGTTCGTTATGCAGTTGATTTTACTTTACTCAATAAACATTATTTATCACCAGAACCTTAATTTCAGTCTCTTTGTGAATTTATTTGATGCCTCTGTAACAATCAAAATGAAAAGATTGAGGGCTCAATCTTGTTTTGACTTACAGAGGTCACGTCACATTCTCTCTCTTGCCATCAGGCTTCAATCCGTTCAAGTTGATTGTATTCCAAGTAAACTTTAATATTTTCCCACCCACCCATTCCTATTTGATAATGGCCTTATTCAGAGCATCCCATTGTGATTTCTGAATTAATTCCGTAACAATTGTTCGCTTTTAATTTTACGTGCGTTCGTTGTGCAGCTGATTTCACGTTACTCAATAAACATTATTTATCACCAGAACCTTAATTTCAGTCTCTTTGTGAATTTATTTGATGCCTCTGTAACAGTCAAAATACAATTCCATTCTTATAGTTAAATGGAATCGAGTTATTTTATCACCAAGACGAACGAACATGAATGTCAGATCATTTGAAGCCCGAGTACAATAAATGTAACGTCAACTACTTTAAACAATTTCGAAGAGATCCTTGACCGGGCCCATAAAGAAGTGAATAATTTAAGTAATTACAGCAGTATTAATAATTTTAAACCTTTATAATTGGTATCATAATATATTTAATAATGGAGGGTTTTTTGTTTAATATTGTAATTGTAAAATTAATTATTTATCTTAGTGATGATGTAAGTGTATTTTTAATCATTTAATGTTTTTTATGTGTCTTGGTTTCCATCTTGTAAATTTCAAAACCTAAATTATATTTGCAATAAATATATATTTGAGTAAGTGAGTGCCCTCACTATATTTTACTAATTTCTGATGTCAATGACCTAATGTCTCCAAAACCTTTTCAACATGGTTATAACCAGTTCTATCATGTATGCTTCTATATTTATTACTCATCAACTTCTCTTCTTATGACAGTCTTATGACCATCACACGACGAATCCAGCTCTGCTCTCTGTCAGCGCTAGATGATGAGACTCTGTCTGTTGTCGGTGTCAGTCTGAATGCTGAATGGATCACCATTAAAAAAGATCTGTTGCTCGTGCATCATCGCTTTTTTTCTAGAATCATGTCAGCTGGCAACTGTCGGGCTCAGTGAGTACCCGGCTTCAGATATGATAGGAATATCTAACTTAACTTGTACCAACAAAACTCAGTAATTTAAAATAATATTTTGCAATATAACTTACAATTCCTCTGTCTCTTCCTCCTCTGCTTCTTCCTCTGTCTCTTCCTCCTCTGCTTCTTCCTCTGCTTCTTTCTCTGTCTCTTCCTCCTCTGCTTCTTCCTCTGCTTCTTCCTCTGTCTCTTCCTCCTCTGCTTCTTCCTATGTCTCTTCCTCATCTGCTTCTTTCTCCGTTTCTTCCTTCTCTTCTTCTTCTTTCTCCTCCTCTATGTCTTCATTTCTTTAAAAAAAATACATACTGATGATCTTTTGACCAACTTTTAAACATAACCTAAACCAGGAACATTTTGTATTTCTCAATATTTTTTCCTTATCAACTTATCTTCCTATTTGCAAGATCTGAAAACAAGTAATTTGTAATCAAATTAATGATTATGATTACTCAAATTAATATTAATATTTTTGAAGGAAAACCGAAAGCAGACCCCTCAATAATATTTTAATTTTTAGAGGAGTAGTTATTGAAAACTGTGTTCATTCCAATTGTTGAATTTTACGTGCCACCAGTTTACATAATTAGTTTAGAACTAGCTGCTGAAACAGTGTAGGTTCCTCTTGAAATAGTTACAAAGATTACGATTATCATTAGTTTTATTACTAGCCTAGGTCGTTAGGGAAAAAGGGAGGGGCTAAAAGAAGAATTTCTTACAAAGACTTTTCTTAAACTGTGAATCAGTATACCTAATCTTGAATTTGCATTATTTTAATTCAAAATACAGTTCTTTATATATTTTAAAATGTCAGGAGCTGTTGGGAATTCCCTCTAAATCACTAGTTTTCAACAGCCGCCCCCCAGCCCCACCACACTAGTCTGAACTCAGGCCTACGGCTCTTAGTGGATGCTTCACCAAACGACCCAGCAATTAATGTTGCACTGTAGTCCAGTGGATTAACCTAGAACTAATTGCAACAGAAATAACTTTATATTTAAGTGCCAATTCGAGCCACCCAGAAGTCCCTATTTTAAAAAATTTCATTAACGATGGTGGTGAAACCCCCCCCCCCTCACTAACCCCTCCCCCGGCTCGATCGGGGCGAGCTAAAGTTATCCTTATCCCCCTGTCAAACAGCTTTGCCTCCACTCTTCCTATATTCTGATAGTAATATTTAACATGAGTGGAGATCCGTCAACAGATTTTCTTGATATTTTCTGTTAATGTACATCGATATGAAGAGATCATGTGAGAAACAACAGAAGTTTCAAGTTATATAAATTTGCAAACCCCCTTCAGGAATTATTTTTCTAGATGCCTAAAATACCCTAAAATCTTTTCCATTTTAGGGTACTAATAGTATGATACAACTTTTACAACAACAAAAAAGGTCTAATACATGTTATAATTAAGTTACAATTTCCATTTCATCATCTTCCTCCCTTATCTCATCTACTATAATTTATATTAAAAAAATAAGCAAGTATTGCCTGTGAATATATAGATTCTTTCCCAACTGTTAAACATGATATCAGATACATCTTGTATTTTATTACTTTAATTTCAACTATCAAAGATTTATGGCAAATCATCCGAAATTAATTAAAAATCTATGGATGATATTACTTTATTTATAACTTACACTTCCTCCATTTCATCTTCTTCTTCCTCCATCTTATCTCTATAAAAATATAATAAACAAGTATTGCTTGTGAACAGATGATTTTTTTGACTAAATACACATTACACTTATTACTGCATTTAGTACTAAACTACCTAGACACTGTAGTGCAACTCTGTTCCTTCATTTTATGAGTATTTGCATAAATCGGTGTATTGCTTCATGAATAGAACTAACAATAGCGTTAACAGTCTGGTATCTTGTCAAAGTTAATGCTCTGTTTAATATTGTGTGCTATTGTTTTCCCTACTTTTTCTAGGTAACTTTTTTTGATCGCTTTTTTTATAGATATAAAATTGTGAGGAATGGAGGAATGAATGAACATCAAGCAACTGCTGTATTAACCATCAACTGCATTATTCAATGAATTAATGCATTCCCGATATGGGCCTCTTTATGATTCAATGTTAATATCTAGGTCTCAGTTTAAAATGGCCTTTAGACAATATAAACATGATAAAGAACTCTGTTGTTTTGTGACTCTATGGCTAAATCTTTGGCTAATGACAATTACCTAAAGTTCCGGGAAAAGGTGAAAAAATTTAACGGTGGCACTCTTAAACGTTCCAAGGTAGTTGAAAGAAATTTGTAATATGTTGTCCTATCATGAAACTATAAAGAAGTACATTAATCACTAGGTAAATCCACAAGCTTTGACAATGTCTACACTGAGCACCTTCAAATTTTTAGTGCGAGGGTTCACACTTTTTAGTTTATGCTTTTAGCTTAATGCAATGGCATAGTCATGTTACTTCCGAAATGACATAAGGTTCTTTTACTTTTAATTAAGTTAATGATATCACTTACAATGTAATTATTGTCCTATTACTTTAGCCACTGTTGTATCTCAGATGTTTAAACTTGTTTATAGAAGTACAGTATCAGGCAACTCTCCTCTGGTGATCAACAGTTTGCTATAGAATCAGGTAACTCCACAGATACATATGTATTTTTGGCTTTCAACAAATTGTTGATTAGTATATGCGAAAGTGCAGCCTAGTGTACATGTTTTTCAGATGCTAGCATTAAACATTACATCCAGAAGTAAACATTTGTCTAATGTTACATTGTAGTAATGCCCCTACTTTGCCTATTTTCATCAGTTGATCCGAGATGAAGACTCTATTTTAAACCATTTTTGTTTATATCAGTGCAATTATTCCACAACTCACGGTAATAACATACTGGATTTAATTGTAAGTAGTCGAAATGTTACTACATCTGTTTCATGTGGAAATGCCATTTTCGAGACTGGTCACAGTTCTGTTTGCTTTACTTTTAATTTCCCAAATGTTTCATGGTCAGAATCGGATGATAACAGATTAATATTCAACTATAAGAAAATGGATAAAACTAATTTAATTAACACACTATCTCATGTGCCATGGGATACACTCGAATTGTGCAATAATGTGGACGAAGCTGTCGATAATTTTTATACCTTTATTTCAGCTATAATGGGACGTTTTCCAAACAGTTAGACCCAGGCGCAAGACGCCCCCCCCCCCTTCTGGTTTGATGCTGAACTCCGTCGCCTTTTGCGACTAAAAGAAATATGCTTTAGTACAAAAAAAAAGAAAAATCCAACTTCAAAAAATATTCATGATTTTTCGGCGGCCCGCAAGGTATTTAAGGATACCTCCATGAAGAAATATTATTCTTATGTCAATAAATTATCAAATGACATGAGAGCTAACCCCAAGTGATTTTGGAGCTGGGTTAAACCGCGCTATAAAAATAGAGATAAATCGAATATTATTCGCCATGGGGACATATTTGCATCTACACCAGGGGAGAAAGCTAAGGTTTTAAATGATTATTTTAACTCGGTATTTAAGGTACATGGTTTTAATTCCGTCTATCCATATCTCCCACAATATCCTCTCGATAACCTTTCAACATTTCAAATTGATAAAAATAAAATTGAGATGCTTCTAAGTCAAATTGATATGAGTAAATCATCGGGTAGTGACAATATTACTAATGTTATTCTAAAAATTGGTGCAACTCCTCTTTCTAGGCCATTAAATATTCTTTTCAATTGGGCAATACGTGAGGGCCCGTTCCCACAAGCATGGAAAATGGCTAATATATGTCCCATACATAAAAATGGTAGGAAAGAAAATGTCACTAATTACCGCCCAATATCTATATTACCAACTATATCTAAAATTGTTGAACGTTTAATTTTATTTCAACACGTCTTACCCGTTCTCTCCCCTGCTCAGCATGGCTTCATACCAAATAGATCATGTACCACCAACCTTGCAACATTAATTTCTTTTGCATATCAAGCATTTGACAATATAACACAATGTGATGTCACATACACTGATTTTGCAAAGGCCTTTGACACAGTCGACAATAAACTCCTCATTTATAAACTTTCTAAATTTTGTTTTACTGGAAATGTTTTAAAGCTTTTGCGCAATTACTTATACAATCAAAAACAAAGGGTCTCAATTGATGGCAGTACATCAGACTGGCTCCCTGTGAGATCAGGTGTCCCGCAGGGAACAATTTTGGGACCT
>NW_022718953.1:12723-14453 GCF_011630105.1 Anneissia japonica
TACTTTAGACAATGTAAATTCTCATTGTGATCTTGGCATAATTATCGACTCTAAGCTTAATTTTAACGAACATATTAAACATTATATATTTAGGATGTTAGGACTAGTCAAGCGAAATTGCTGGCATATTAATAATGTAAATACCCATATCTCTCTGTTTAATTCCTTAGTTAGACCGCAAGTTGAAACTTGTACAGTTATTTTTAACAGCATCAGTTCAACACAAGCTTCTAAAATTGACATTATTCAACACCGCTTCGTTAAATTTGTTTCAAGGGTATGTAATGTTCCAAAAAGTTCTATTAATCTTCCTTCACTTAAAAGTCGACGTAATTCCCTGGATTTACCATTTTTATTTAAATGTGTTAATGGTATCTATGGTAATTACTTAACATCTTTATTTGGTATATCTGTTAAACCGTGTAGGTGCCGTAATACCTTTACTGAATTTTTCACAATTTCCTTTGCCAGAGTCAATGTTACAAAAAATGGTTTAATCAATAGATTACCTAGATTATCTTAGCAAAGAAGATAATTCCATAGATGTATTTTATAATAGTGTAGAAGTATATAAGAAGAAGATCAAATGTATTTTACCTAGGCTTATACAAGAGTAAGTTTTGTTATCTTTTGTGACTATTTAAATTAATTATATCTGTTTATTTGTATCTGTTTTTTGTTTCCATTCTGTAAGTGGACACCCGCTGTTGAATGCGAATTGAAATAAAATAAAAAATAAAATTATGTATTTGTAAAACTTTGTGATAATTTTGTAAACTAGTAGTGAAAATCAAAATCAAAACACAGGCTTCACCCTTTCTATACAGTTCTATATTTCATTTTATACTACTATTTCTTCAGGAATACTAGCAAGAGTGACTTACATAATCAGTACTTTGGATAGTGTGATACAGAAAAAACGCTACAGTATAGAGATTTGAGTTTGACGAAGCATGCAAAAGCTATCATAGATATTCAACTGTAAACGTAAACAACACCATTGTTTACATTTATTACAATGGTCTGATCTCAATGAGGCTCTATCCAGGAAAAAAGTACTTTATAAAATAAATAGGGGGTGGAGGAAGGGTGTTTATTTGTCATCAAGTGTTGAATAACATTTTTTTTAATGTCAAAATTGTTGACTCAGGACTAAACTTTCTATTTTGATATGAATAAAAAATTGTTACTGTACCAGTGATTGTTATTTCCAGGGGCAATTTACAGAAACTAAAGTTCAAAAATAAATTATTACATTACAGGCAATGTAAAGTTCAATGACATAATAATAGTATTGTCTGGTAGATAAATTATGATTTCCCAAATTGCCATAATATAGTTTAATCCCTATTTATAACAAAATTATATCATGTACATATTATAAAAGCCAATACACAGTATATATTGATTGAATTGCTAACAAAATTGATATTTTATTCTGAAGGGTTTCACAGATATGAATATTTATTTTTAATCTTAATATTGGCCAAATTCCTTATACTTTTTTAAAATCCTGTATGTTATTTAATAATAATAATAATAATAATAATAATAATAATAATAATGATAACAATAACAATAATAACAATAATAATTTTAATAAAATAATAAGAATAGTAAGAATAATAACTTATATAGCGCCAATTTCAACTAAACCGAAGTAAAAATCAAATGCGCTTAATATTTTATAATAAAAAGGTGCGTCTTAAGTTTTGTGTTAAAACAGCAAC
>NW_022718953.1:15000-24005 GCF_011630105.1 Anneissia japonica
TGTGTTGCGATGTACCTTTGTTTGATCTATGTGGTATAAAAAAAATATTCTACAAGGAAATTTTTAGGAATTGTAGTGATATATGCTGCAGTGTATGACAAATACACACACAGGCTTATCATGTAGGAAATATTTTTCTGACTATATAACAGATTATGATATGTTTGAATTGATTATCGCACTGGAAATGATACGTATTGAAGATGTTGTAGAAGGCTATTTTTTAAAACATATAAAATTTCAATATGTGCATAATTGTCTTGTGCATTTTTCAATTTTAATAGTAATATTATAAAAGCAGGTAAAATTGCCCTGCTGGTGTGCCTCTACCCTTGTGCCTTAAAATTTAGATATAAAACCTAATTTAGCACTATGAAAGTAAGCATGATTTCAGTAAAGGATACTGCCCAGGCCTACTACTACCACTAGTCGTTTATATCTAAATCTTGAGGCTCTTAGTGTTAGACCTCAGTAAACAAGCCGTAGGCCTAGACTAGCCTAGGTACTACTGAAGCTACTATGCCTAGCCTAGGCGTACTTACAAAATTCTACACAAAATAATTATGATATTGTTGTACATTTGCAGTACAGTGCAGAGAGTCTGCACTTGTTACAACACATTGGATAGATGATGCTAAATATTTGCTTTTAATAAAGAAATCTACTTGCACATTTTATATTCGTACCGGTACATGTTCATTTGTAAAACCGTCCATTTGTTTCATATTTGTTTGTTTTTGTTCATAAATATTTTGTTCATTACAAAATTATTCATTCGTCTACACAGTATCATTTGTCTATGTCCGTCCGGTACGATTGTTATTTGTTTGAGAAATGTCAGTCTTATGTTGGCTTAGTTTAATTGTTTGAATCATGTCCGTCTTATACGTTCGTTCATTTAATAATTCTTTCATGTCCGTCTTATGTTTTCATTATTTTATTATTTTTGTAATCTTGTCCGTCATATCGTTCATAAATTCGTTCATGTCCGTCTAATGTGTTTGTTGTTTTATTTGTTTAAATCATACCCATCTTATGCGTTTGTAATTTATCTGTTTGAATCACGCTTATACGTTCGTTCGTGTATTGCGGACTGGCGATCAAAGGCTGGCAGCAGTGTGGCGGCTGGTTCACAATGCTAAAACCCTGGAGCGTGCATAGCCAATCAGCGCAAAGCATGAATCCATCTGCGCAACAAGCACATGGTTAAACGAATGATCGTTGCCCATGCGGAGTACTTCTTGATGATTTTGGAGAGAGGTTCTCAATTACGAACCTTTTATTTTACGAACGGTGTTTGGCCGATGACGTCATCATGCGATCGTAAAACGATTTTAGGAAAGTTTTTAAAGCTAATATCCATGTGAATTTTGAGTGCTTTTGTTCATTTATTCTATTGCATAACAAGAAACTTCAAGTGTATTAAAGCAATTGAACATCAATTGTTTTTTTAAGAGTCTTTATTTTAACAATTAAAGCATCGCTTATAAAAACACTAACGGCGATAATAAGACGTGGTAAAGTCATTGCCAATAAGATAAACTATTAAAGGAGCACCAGTCACCGGTCTCTTTCCAGCGACATGCCGATCTAAATTTAGACCGTCTTACACAGACGACATTAGACCGCTGTCATCGTTAATAGCAACAGTCGGTTAACATCAAAGGAGCGCATAGCTGTGGTTGACAAACTTTACAGGACGCGCGTCTTGGAATGAATTGGTTTACGCTTATGAACTTTGTAAAGAATGAATAGGGTTTAGATAAGAAATGACAGAAAATATATGCAAATTAAATAAATCATTTGTACGTATTACTTTAAATAATACCTTTTCATTGGTAGGGAGGGAGCATGGGAGGAGCATAGACCTGATTGTTTAATTAATTGATTGAAACTTAATTAAATGAAATGTAATGTACATTTTAACAATGGCTTCTGCCTCGAAAAGACTAAGACAGTGTATTTCCATTGATACGATACTAAGCGTAATAAGAGCCTATGAGAACCACGAGTCCAATTCAGCGATTGGAAAACGTTTTGGACTTTCGAAGTCTACGGTAGCGACCATATGCAAAAACAGAGAGAAAATACAAAGACACATTTCAACAAACGAAAACCCTGCTAAAGCAAGAAAGTCTTGGTACGTGAAAACATCAATCTTCGATAAAGTAGACGCGGCCATGTAATGGTAATGGCAATAGTGGGATATTTGTAGTGCGCCTTCCACAATAAAATCGTCTTAAGGCGCCGAAAAAAGGTAGGACCAAGAATTTAAAAGAAATTAAATTATATTATATCTTATATTAAAGAGCCTATATTAATCAGAATATTTTTTATTTTATTTATTATAAGTTAAATAAATATAAATAAATGAATAAAGTAAATAAATAACAAATAGAAAATATATAATTAAATAAATAAATAAATGATAAATTAAGCCTTCAAAATCAGGCAGACCAAAGAATGGAAAAAACCAAGCAGCAACATGAAAAATGCGGACTCCTGTTGTTGAGACGGCGTCACCACCACTACCGCGTACACGCAGGTACTCCGGCAACAGTATGCTGTCGTGCACATGTACACGTGGATGGAGCAGCAGAGGGCTAAGGGACTGTCTGTTCATGGACCGTTGTAATTTATTACACCTAAAATGAAATTTTTAATCACAAAATTTCAACCAATTACCTCAAAATATACTTTTTACTTTTAAAGATGCAAAACTCTATTCATTTATGGACATAAAAAAGTAAATTTGTGTTACTTTAGACATCGGCAGAAAGTGAAAATTAGCATGTTTCTGGTAGTACTTTTATTAAATTCGGGGAAAAGCTAGGGAACGTTAGTGTTAAGTTACGCGTTAGTTGGTGTAGTTTTGTTGTGGGTGGACAATAACAATAATAAGACCTGCTAATTATGTTAAAGAACTCTCTGGTTTATTCCAAAACTCAAACTATGTTTCCAACCACGATGTTACATTGATAGTCTCCATGTCTGATCTCCCTGACCTCTATATCTCATAACTATAGATGGCGCTATACTATATTTGAGATACTACATACGTCTCCCTTTGTTTAATCAAAAGATCCCTAAACATCTTTAAAACAAATTAAATTTTAAACAACATAAACATTTAACTCTTAACTCCTGATTCAAACAAATCTTTAAGACTCTTTTAAGACTTCTCAATAGTCTCTACACAAAATCATTAAAACGACTTGGGCGCTTCACTACGCGACCACTTCTCGTTTTGATCTTAGAACGACTCTCTCAGAATTATCAACTGGTTTACTGAAATTTTCAACTCTAACATTAACATTATCATTATCATTGATTATTTCGTTCTGCAAATTACTACGTACTCTTTCTCTGATCTCAGGTTCGCCTCGTTCATTGATAACATCCAAATTACCTTCATTTATCACATCATTTAAACTAAGTTCATTAATCACATCAGTTGAATCATGTTCATTAATCACATCATCCAAATCACGTTCATTAATTACATCAAAACTCTTGTTCGGACTTGTCTTAAGTTTCTCACATTTCTTTGAATAATTTTACCATTTTCTGAATTAACCAATTCAAATGCATTATCTCCTACCTGTTTTAAAATAACATAGTGTGTTCTAAAGTAAGTTGGATCAAGTTTACTTTGTTTAATACAGTTTGCAACAAACACTAAGTCTTCTATCTTAAAATTATGCACTTCTGCCTGTCGGCGAGTGTCGGCTTAAACCTTCATCTTAGCCTTATAGGTCTGATTATGGTTCTTTAATTCTGCGGAAATATCAATTTCCTGTCGATATCGCGGCAACTTAGTCTTTATGTTTCTGCTAAATAGCAATTCAGCTGGCGCTTTATTCGTAGATCTATGCGGAGTAGATCTGTAAGCCATAAGAATCTTTGGTAACTCGCTTTGACAATATTTTCAAAATGCACTTTTTCAGCGTTTTGCACTTTTGGGGATATAACACATCATGTGATGTATTCAGATTTTTGAAATTATAATGGAAAATATGAAATTTAAAAAATAAAAAATCACTCAACTGGAAGTCTGTGTTACTTTTGTCAGCAAAGACGCACTCAACTGCAAATGTTATGAAAGACTTCACTTAACTGGCATTTAATACCTATTATGTAATAGTTTATCATGAGAAACCCACTCAACTGCATAGTGCTGTATACTGTTTATCATTGAGAAAGATGATTGTTAAATGTATATAACATTACTTTCAGAATGAAATCATTATAAACAATATCTTCATTGGTGCACAATATTGGTATTAAGGAAACATTATCTTGTATTTTTTTTGGCATTAGTCCTACTAGCAAAATATGGATATCGATGTTACTTCTGGGAGGGGATAATTATGGAAGCAGCTCCTAATATGTATAAAGGAGGCATGTTCTTGACGTTTTTTAGGGGGGCCACATAAAAAAGCATATTTTCTTATTTAATTTGTCTTTTTTTATTTAATACATTTAGTGTCTAATATCGCTCTGATAGATTATTATAATGCACTATTTATTACCTATGATATTTTTTTTTTTTTNNNNTTTAATGTATATAACATTACTTTCAGAATGAAATCATTATAAACAATATCTTCATTGGTGCACAATATTGGTATTAAGGAAACATTATCTTGTATTTTTTTGGCATTAGTCCTACTAGCAAAATATGGATATCGGTGTTACTTCTGGGAGGGGATCATTATGGAAGCAGCTCCCAATATGTATAAAGGAGGCATGTTCTTGACGTTTTTTAGGGGGCCACATAAAAAAGCATATTTTCTTATTTAATTTGTCTTTTTTTATTTAATACATTTAGTGTCTAATATCGCTCTGATAGATTATTATAATGCACTATTTATTACCTATGATATTATTTTTTTGAAATAAATTAATTTGGATCCAAATATAATTTGTATGAAATTTTTCATTTGTGTAAAACTTAAACGTAGTGTGAGTACTATTGTTTTGTTTTTTCATACATATGATATTATTATTTATATTTAGCTTATTATTATTAATTTAATTTATTAACCTACTTATTATTATCCTATTAATTTATTATTATTATTATTATTATTATTATTATTATATTTATTGCATACAGTTCAACATATATTGTTCTTCTGTTTGATATTTAACTTTATATGAAAAACAAATAGGATGAATTTCTAAAAAATGGAACTATAGAAAACTGTTTTTAAAAATGATAAAAGAGGATTAAACAGAATTTCTTGAAGACAAATAAAGAGAGCATTGTCCGAAAATAATGGCAAAAATACCAAGAAATACAATTGGAAATCACTTTTTTTAATTTGCATTTAAAATATAATCACATTTAAATTTAATTATCTGCAATCTTCAAAATATTTGAAGCCTAACAATCATAGGCCTAGATTAGACAATCATAAACAGGGTGCTATATTGAGTATGCGTGCTTCTGTATTCTATTCTATGCCTCTGCCATCATAGTAAAAAAAAATAGGCCTCACAAAAGTTGAGATAATATCACTTATCATCTTAAAGTAATATTATTTGATAATATAACATGTTTTTATATTCAATAAATACTGTAGTTGAGTTAATTCTTTCATGACAAATGCAATTGAGTGAGTCTTTCATGTTTTTCTTACATGTGATTGATCAGGTATGTCATGAAAAAAAAAACAATAAATGTGACATATTGCATATTATGTAGAGTAATTAAAAATACAAGTTATACACAATGAACTGTACTTATAAAACCCCTAAAATCATGTGAAAATAAGGATTCAATTATTTACGCATGGAGAGAGCAAAGACAATAACACGTTTTGTTGATTATCTCAGAACTTTGTTAAATGCAGTTAGTGAGTTTTTTTATGACAGGGCAGTACTGTTGATCCATGAACAATAATATCGTCCATATACCAGGCCACACCATCTAAACCACATAATATGTGATCCATAGCTTTCTGGTATGCTTCAGGAGCACTGGACAATCCAAATTGTTGTTACTCTATTTACATCTGGAGATAGCTGTATGATACCAAGTTTTAAACTTGCTCTTCTTCCTAGTAAAGCATCTGTGTTTCCTTCAATCACAAACACTTTGTCTTCCAAAACATGTTTGTTCTACCGAAAATATCCCAAACACTTCAATGGATTAGCTTGACCATAAGCTATAAAGCGTTTACTAGTATGGTTCAAGTTCGGTTGACACTTTGGGTACAAATTCTTGAACCGTTCAGAACTAATTATGTTACGTTCATATCCTGTGTCAACAACCATTCTTATTTTCTGATTGTTCAATTTCACTGTGACTTTGCACTCAGGATCAATGCTGTTTACATGTACACTTAAACATGGTTCATCAAAGTCGGTGTCTGACGATGCATCATGTGCTGTTTTCACATAATGTGTGTTTTCTGAATAATCATCTGAATCTCCATCTGAAGACAAATTTCTGTCCATGACACTTTTAGTAGTTTGTCGAATTAACACAAAAACCTTTGGTCATAGATCATTTTATTTTCAGCTGTTTTTCTTTGGAATTCCTTGCCCAAACATATTACTGAATCACCATCAGTTGCTGTTTTAACACAAAACTTAAGACGCACCTTTTTATTATAAAATGTTAAGCGCATTTGATTTTTACTTCGGTTGAGTTGAAATGTTGAAATTGGCGCTATATAAGTTATTTATTATTTTTACTATTCTTATTATTTTATTATAATAATAATTATTATTATTATTAAATAACATACAGTATTTTAAAAAAAGTATAAGGAATTTGGCCAATATTAAGATTTTAAAAACATATTCATATCTGTGAAACCATTCAGAATAAAATATCAAATTTTGTTAGAAATTCAATCAATATATATATACTGTATATTGGCTTATATGTATTAATATAATATGTACATGATATAATTTTGTTATAAATAAGGATTAAACTATATTAAGGCAATTTGGGAAACCATAATTTATCTACCAGACAATACTATTATTATGTCATTGAACTTTATATTGCCTGTACTGTAATAAGTTATATTTGTCCTTTAGTTTCTGTAAATTGCTCCTGGAATTAACAATTACTGCTACAGTAACAATTTTTATTCATATCAAAATAGAAAGTTTAGTCCTGAGTCAACAACCTTGACATAAAAAAATGCTATTCAACACTTAATGACAAATAAACACCCTTCCTCAACCCCCTATATTTTTTTATAAAGTACTTTTTTCCTGGATAGAGCCTCATTGAGATCAGACCATTGTAATAAATGTAAACAATGTTATTGTTTGCTAATACAGTTGAATATCTATGATAGCTTTTGCATGCTTCGTCAAACTGAAATCTCTATACTGTAGAGTTTTTTTTTTCTGTATCACACTCTATCCAAATTACTGATTATGTCACTCTTGCTAGTCTTCCTGAAGAAATAGTAGTACAAAATGAAATATAGAACTGTATAGAAAGGGTCAAGCCTGTGTTTTGATTTTTACTGCTACTTTACAATATTATCACCAAGTTTTCCAAATACATAAACACATTGATACAAAATACTGCATGTTAAACTCATATCTAATAAATGACAAAACAAAAATTATACAAAAGAAATATTAGGGCTTTAAGGCTGGACTATTTCATTATCTTCTGTTTTGCAAACAAAAATAATTATGTAGTTAATAATCAGCCAATAAATACCAAAAACCGACAATGAACTTTACTTTGCTTCCAGTACTCACAAGAATTCAGGATGTGAATTTTCATCTCGGATCAACTGATGAAAATAGGCAAAGTAGGGGCATTACTACAATGTACCAATAGACTAATGTTTACTACTGGATGCAATGTTGTAACGTCTCAAAATGCCTTTGTGTCTGAATACTGTAAAGAGGGTGCACTTCAATTCAGCTGCACAGTTTTCCATATACCAAATACTATGCTTTTGTATCATTTGAAATAATAAGAGTGTCAGTGTCATAGCTGAAGCATCAATTGAATAAGGTAGTTGATGATTAACAAAAGCATCTATTAAATAAATGCAGTCCTTAGTTAACTGAAGAATCCATTGAATAATACAGTTGTTGGTTATCAAAAAAAAGTTACCTAGAAAAAGTAGGGGAAAAAAACCAATCTGATATAGCACTCAGACACAATATTCAAAATCAACTAGACAAAGACAAAAACTAAACATCCCGGAGTAGCAATCAAAATCTAATTCCACAGCCCTCGTGCCCAAAACGCGGCACCCTGGCACCAAAGGTGATTTAAATAATTACTGTATTTAAGAAAGTTAGCCCCTGAGCAATTTCATTCCAAGTAAGACTAATCTTGGAGTTAAACAGTGCATTAACTTTGACAAAGATACCAGACTGTAAACACTATTGTTAGTTTTATTCATGAAGCAATACACAGATTTATGCAAATCAGCTGATGTTAACTCGATTGACCCGTTCAAAACCAAACTTGAAGGCATCATTGAGGAAAATCAGTTGACCAGAGATAAAATTTTTA
Organism: Anneissia japonica; assembly: GCF_011630105.1. NCBI lineage: Eukaryota > Metazoa > Echinodermata > Crinoidea > Comatulida > Comatulidae > Anneissia > Anneissia japonica. The sequence continues at coordinate 23,516 of NW_022718953.1, forward strand.
ACGCCGATGAGACAGGTCCTTGGTGGCGGCTCATGCCTAATCGTTCGTTGGTTTTATGAAACGAAAAAAATGCGAAAAACTTTTAAAAATCAAAGGACAGGGTAACATCATGGGCTGTGCCAATGCCTCAGGGACGTGCAAATTGCCATGTGTATAAGAGACAGGGTTTAAGGCTGTTTTTGATACTATAAGTATGCAGTTTTATGCAATCATTAATTAATGCAACTGTTGATTAATGCACTTAGCCTGTCTCTTATACACATCTAGATGTGTATAAGAGACAGGAATGATACTGTGTAGACGAATGAATAATTTTGTAATGAACAAAATATTTATGAACAAAAACAAACAAATATGAAACCAATGGACGGTTTTACAAATGAACATGTACCGGTACGCATGTAAAATGTGCAAGTTGTGATGATATATCGATTCTGTCTTTATTCATAAATGATGAATACTAATTGAAAGTATCCCTTCTTAATTTTTT
>NW_022718953.1:24094-26532 GCF_011630105.1 Anneissia japonica
TATATAGAAGCCGCCCATGGAAATAAATCAGACATATTATTAAATGTAAAAAGCATGTATAAAGCATACATATTATTAAATGTTGCAGGCCAAGATGCCATTGAAAAAAGTAGGAGTTTTACCTACAAACCTGCAATTACTGATGCTGACGGCAACGTTACTCCAGCTGAGTCCCCTGAAAAACTTGGAGACCTAAAGAAAAAATTTTGTGACTTATGCTTACCACGAAAGAATATTATACCAGAAAGACATAAATTCAACACTCTTTCTAAATTACCAGATGAACCTGTTCAATCATATTTAGCTAAGCTGCAAACCCTATCTAAAAGTTGTGAATTTGGTCCGATAACTGACGAGCTAATAAGAGATAGGATCGTATGAGGTGTGAGAAAAGCGTTATTATCTCAGAGTGAATTAACTTTGAATAAAGCCATTCAGATATGCCTGGTTCATGAAACTACAGAAAATGCAAACAAACAATTGTCACAGACAATCGACGTACTAAAGTTTGAAAAAACTAAATCGCAGCACAGTAAAGTTTGTGGAAGGTGTGGGACATCTCATCCACGATATAATTGTCCTGCATATAACAAAGAGTGCAGCAGATGTGGAATTTTAGGACATTTTGGAACACAGTGTAGGAAACCTATGGGTACTAGTGCACAAAACAAGCATACTTACAAGAAACCCCAAGGGAAACAAAGATACAAAAAAAGCCTAATAAGCAGACAGTGTATGATATCGCAACAGAAGAAGCACAAAATAAAGAATTCTTTGTTGTAGAAGGCATAAACATTAATACAGTTGACAGTAAAAATGTAATAAAAACAACTGTAATGGTCAACAATCACCCTCTCACATTAAAGATAGACACTGGAGCCAAGTGTAATGCAATACCACTAAATACTCTGCAAAATATTAAAGCTGCTGATGACATAGACCAATCAGAAAAGCCAAATCTGGTAGCATATAGTGGTAATACCATAACTACTTTGGGAATGGCAAGATTAATGATAGATTCAGCGGGAAAAAAACACCAACTGAAATTCTATGTTCTTGATGGTGATTACACTCCCATAATTGGATTAGCATATTCTCTAAAACTTGAGTTGCTAAACGTTAATAATAACATGGTGCATGTCGTAACACAAGATATTCCAAAACTAACAGAGTTTTCGGATGTTTTTGGTGACGATTTGGGCAAGTTACTGATGAAATATAAGATGTCTGTAGACCCTTCAGTACCGTACCGTTAGTGGTAAGACCACCAAGGAAAGTTCCAAAGCCCATGGAGGACAAAGTAATAAAGAACTTAAACGAATGACAAAAATTGGCGTCATCACTCCTGTAGAAGAGGCAATAACATGGGTGTTATCAATGGTTGCAACAAGAAAAAAGAACACTGAAGAAATTAGATTGTGCATAGATTCAAGAGATTTAAATGGTGCTCTGAAGTGACCCCATCACCCAATGAAAATTGTTGAGGAAATAACTAGAAATTTAGCCAATGCCACAGTATTTACGGTCTTAGATGCTAATTTTTTTTTTTTTGGCAGGTACCATTAGATGAAGAATCTTCAAAGTTGACTACGTTCAACACTTCCCTTGGCCGATACAGGTATCTTAGAATGCCATATGGTATCAATAGTGGATCAGAAGTATTTCAACGCACAATGGAAATACTCTTTGAAGTATATCTTTGTGAGATAATTGTGGATGGCCTGCTAGTCACTGCTAAAGATCTAGACGAGCATGACAATAATTTAAAGGAAGTGCTACAGAGATGGTATCAATAGTGGATCAGAAGTATTTCAACTGTCTCTTATACACATCTAGATGTGTATAAGAGACAGTTTGTACAGTAAAGTACGATGGTATACATTATTGCAGCTTGGTTACAGCTAGGCCCATCCATAGTACTTCACAAAGCGCCAGCTCGTCTGCAGAAATTACTAATGCAGTTACAAAGATACCACTTTGATTTGGTATACATGAAAGGTGCTGAGCTATATTTGGCAGACACCTTATCACGAGCACCTACTACAGATACTGATGATGATGATTATCTGTATGAAGTCATGGAAGTATCGCACATCTCTGATGATAAACAGGAAGAGCTGCGAAGTGCAACGAAAGAGGATCGCACTCTACAGATGTTAATTAACACAATATTTAAGGGATGGCCAAAAACTCCAAAGTTGTGCCCTTCAGAAATACGAAGTTTTTACTTTCAGAGATGAACTCTCAGTAGACAATGGAATAGTTATGAAAGGACATAAAAGCATAATCCCTAGCTCTCTCCAGTCATCATATACACAAATACTACACAAAGGACATCCTGGAATAGAAGCTACAAAACGCAGAGCACGGGAAATTGTCTATTGGAGATCAATGTGCGATGACATAAACAAGTTTGTGTCATCCTGCCAGGTATGTAA
>NW_022718953.1:26595-28541 GCF_011630105.1 Anneissia japonica
GGACGATTGTTGCCACAGATATATTTGAGTGGAACAATAAGCATTTCCTGGTACTCGTAGATTCCTATTCCGGATGGTTTGAAGTGAATACTTTAACTGACTTAACATCAGCCACGGTAATAGTGAAAATGAAGCGTCACTTTGCTACCCATGGTACACCGCGGATTCTCATAAGTGACAATGGAGGTCAGTATTCAGTGAATATTCAGTATTCGTCTACACAGTATCATTTGTCTATGTCCGTCCGATACGTTTGTTATTTGTTTGAGAAATGTCAGTCTTATGTTGGCTTTGTTTTATTGTTTGAATCATGTCCGTCTCATACGTTCGTTCCTTTATGAATTCTTTCATGTCCGTCTTCTGTTTTCGTTATTTAATTTTTTTTTAATCTTGTCCGTCATATCGTTCATAAATTCGTTCATGTCCGTCTAATGTGGTTGTTGTTTTATTTGTTTAAATCATACCCATCCTTTGCGTTTGTAATTTATCTGTTTAAATAGAATAGAATAGAACATTTATATAGCGCCGGTATCCACCAAAAATGACGCTCATGGCGCTTCTGAAAGTGTTTCATCAGTTATATGCAGCACAGAAAAGAATCAAGTCTTCGTTCGTTCCTGTATTGCGGACTCGCGATCAAAGGCTGGCAGCAGTGCGGCGGCTGGTTCACAATGCTTAAACCCTGGAACGTGCATAGCCATTCAGCGCAAAGCAAAAATCCATCTGCGCAACAAGCACCTGGTTAAACGAATGATCGTCGCCCATGCGGAGTACTTCTTGATTTTGCATCGGCTGTGGGCACGGAGGCTATGGGTAAATAATAGCACAATTGAGAGAGGTTCGTCTATACAGTAATAATATATAATAGTTTAGAATTTGTTATTGTTTGCTACGAAGTCCTGCACATTGTAAATATTCTGTGTAAACTTAGACCAGTCATAGACCATACCAATAGGCCGTGACGATCGTTAAACGCACACACATGGTTTAAAAATATATCTAAAGTGCGCTATTTTTTCCTACTTCTCGAATTTTCTCAATTACGAACGCCTTCTAGACCAAAGGGTACGTAGTTGAGAAGGTCGACTGCAGTCGACCTTACCAATTACGAACTTCTCAATTACGAACCTTCTATTTTACGAACGGTGTTTGGCCGATGACATCATCATGCGATCGTAAAACGATTTTAGGTAACTTTTTAAAGATATTATCCATGTGAATTTTAAGTGCTTTTGTTCATTTATTCTATTGCATAACAAGAAACTTCAAGTGTATTAAAGCAATTGAACATCAGTGTTTTACGAGTCTTTTTTAACAATTAAAGCATCGTTTATATAAACACTAACGGCGATAATAAGACGTGGTAAAGTCATTGCCAATAAGATAAACTATTAAAGGAGCACCAGTCACTGGTCTCTTTCAAGCGACATGCCGATCTAAATTTAGACCGTCTTACAGAGACGACATTAGACCGCTGTCATCGTTAATAGCAACAATCATTTAACATCAAAGGAGCGCATAGCTGTGGTTGACAAACTTTACAGGACGCGCGTCTGGGAATGAATTGGTTTAAGCTTATGAACTTTGTAAACAATGAATAGGATTGGACGTTGGTGGCGTTTAAAGTGTATACGTACACTAAAGAACCAACAATAATATTCTACATTTTCATTTTACAAATTCGGAATCCTCCTGAATATTTGTAATTTGGAACGTTATGTGATCAAGGATCATTTGATTAATTTTCATTCTGAAAATCATAGAACGAAGTTGAGAGCAGTTCTTGAACCAAGCCTGCTAGAGAAAATAAATGTAATCAACCCGTCAAAACTACTCAGCAAACGGTCGGTAAGAACCTTTGTTTACCCTAACAACCAGCTGTACTGAGTCGTTCGGACAGTTCATGCTCGAGTGAACACAATTTGAAAAGCCTTTGTTCCCGAACG
>NW_022718954.1:0-934 GCF_011630105.1 Anneissia japonica
TTTATATAGATAAATGTTCGATAAATACTATCTTTCATAAAACAAACGAAATTCAGCGCGTCTATATTCATTTCATCAATGGCGTTTGTAAACATGTGCACTGACGTCATCGTCGAATCCCTGGACTTTCGACGGCAATGCCTGCCTGCCTAGGTCCCGGCCAACCAATAATAATTAAAAAAAATGTATTTTTTTAAATATAGGCCTATGGAGCATCCTAGTACATGCACTTCAACTTTTACAACAAAAGCCTATAGGCCTAGTAGTACGTCCTACTGTACTTAAGCCTATAGGCGTACATTAGTTTGATGTCGTCGGGGTACAATTCTGTCTCTAAATGCAGCGTGACCACTAGGGAAAAACAAAATTCCCAAGAGTGGGTCTAAAAATTCCCAAGATTGCTTTTGAAAACCCAAGATTCTCAAAATATTCTTCATTTAAAAGTCCTTCATTTTTTTTTACTACGTCTAGAAGTGTAGAGATACGAATCCTATTACTAAAAACTATTGAATTCTAATGATTACAAAATGACCAAGCATATAAATGAATCGGTCTAAAATGATATTCAAAGATATTATACAGCTATAGACCGCTAATGTTTATTTTGCATGTCTATAACACCGTCACTCACAAATTAACGTATGTAAAAATTGGTCGTAAAATTTCATAACAAGTTGACCATTCAAATCCATTGTAAATATTTATTTGAATCCGTACACCGATTTTGTTTCAAGTTGTTTGTTTTCAATATTATAGCCCTACGATGACAATGTTTTGAAATCGTGCTGTATAACACTCCAAAAATTTTTTTTATGGGCAAACAACAGAAGGCTCTGAATTTTTTACAAGTTGACCAAGCGTGTTGCTGTATCATTATTGTTCAGTTACGATCACTATTCAGAGAGCAGCAGGCTGATAATTTGTTTTTCCCACA
>NW_022718955.1:0-1250 GCF_011630105.1 Anneissia japonica
CGATCACTTTGAGGTAGCTGACGGCTCCAATGGCTTGGGTCGACGCATCAACGAATGTATGTAATGCACGCCTTTGCGCTTGGGTACTTGGAACAGGTGTATATGCTCGAGGAATGTAGCTTTCTGCCAAGATGGGTAAGGATGCCCGCCAATTGCGCCATGCCGACTGTGTGTGTTCGGGCAGAGGATGATCGCAATCAAGAGACTTCTCGCTGGTCATCTCTTTTAGCAACAGTTTCCCCTGAATTAGGACTGGAGCAGCAATACCAATAGGATCGTAGATGCTGTTTATTTCGGCTAACACTCCTCGTCACGCTTTAGGTCCCAATATACTCCTAAAGACCTTTGGATTGGAGGTACTTGTACGTTGAGATCTAGGTCACGCAGGTCTCCTGCGTGGTCTTCGCTGGAAAAGGCTCCCATTACTTCGACATTGTTGGAGGCAATTTTATGAAGACGCAAATTTGCAGTTGCTAACATTGCCTGAGTGCGTTGTAGCAGGTCAATAGCTTTGTCTGGAGTGGGGAGAGCTTTTAGACCGTCGTCAACGTAGAAGTTACGGTTCACGAATTCTCGAGCGTCTTTGCCAAATTTGTCTTCAGCATCCTGGGCAGTCTTGCGCAAGCCAAATGTTGCAACAGCTGGTGATGGTGCATTACCGAATGTATGGACTTTCATTCTATAATCCACGATTGCTCCATCCGGATTGTCATTCTCGAACCATAGGAATCTAAGGTAGTCTCTATGGTCTTCTTTTACCTGAAATGAATGGAACATTTGCTCTGTCTGCTATGACTGCGACGACGTCTTCCCTGAACCGTAATAAGACGCCTAGGAGGTTATTGGATAGATCTGGTCCAGTCATGAGCACGCTATTTAGAGAGACACCATGATAATCCGCGCTTGAGCCGAATACCACTCGGATCTTGTCCGGCTTCTTCGGGTGGTATACGGGAAAGTGAGGCAGATACCATCGCTCTCCATCACCGTCGGAAATTACTTGTTCCGCGTGACCCTTAGTAAACATGGTTGTCATGAACTGTAGATACTGGTCTTTCATCTTTGACTTTCTTGAGAAAGACTTAAGTAGGGAATGAAATTGTTTCATCGCATCGTGACGGTTGTTAGGTAACGGTGGCCTGGACATGCGGAATGGGAGTGGAGCGACCCAATTCCCAGTCTCATTTTTTGAGAACTCGGATGTCATGATCTTTAAGAACTGTCTATCTTCTATGGAGCTACCGACTTTG
>NW_022718956.1:0-992 GCF_011630105.1 Anneissia japonica
TAGAGAGGGACCCTGTGGCATTAACGAATTAAAAGCGTTTCAGACGAGTATTCCCAATTATCAACCCATTGTTATTTCTAAAGATAATTTAAATACTGTTATATTTAGTGGGGAATTCAAACAAAAGCAAATTTATTTATATCTTCATGATAATCATTTTGATTTGAGTTCTAGTATCACGGCTTTTTTTTTTGAAATTAGGTATTTCTGCAACAAATGTTTAAAAGGGTATAATAACAAGTTTAAACATACATGTGAATATGTGTGTAATTTATGTAAATCTAATGATTGTACAGCCTCTGTTAATTCTGATTACTCTGTAGAATGTGTAGGCTGTAACAGACTTTTTAAAAATCAGCAATGATTTAATAATCATAAAACAACCGTAAAACGGGATAAAACATCAACTTGTCAAAAAATTAAGCCGTGTAAAACATGTAACCGTATTCTTCGTAAGGGTTATAGATGCGATAATTACTTTTGTAGGGTTTGTAGGATAGACGTTTCCTACGATCATAAACGTTTTATGAAACAGATTGTAGAAAACAAAAACAAAGAAAAGAAATTTAAAAGTCAAGAAGAATTTAGGAAATCCGTAACTAAACGCCAATAAAGTTGAATACATGTTGCAAGAACTTAATGGTGAAGATGTTTGCGGTAATGGTACGGATGAAAATGATAATGGCGGAAAGAGAAAACAAGTTGAGGAAAAAAAAATACAATGCGCAGATGAATGCGGTTCAGCGTCAGAAGAAAATTACAATGAGAAAACTAACACGGTCCCATATTCCGATGGTCTTGTAGGCCTAGATACCGACCCATGTAATCAGGAATACTGGTTTTATCATCCAAAATAGTGATCAGATCAAACAACTTCATACAATTTTGCTCACAGTGGGAAGCGTTATGTCATTAATCGACCATACAAAAACGAAATTTAAGCAATTAGTTGAAGAATATTTGCTAAGCTAACACTAAATTCACGAACTTGT
>NW_022718957.1:0-2520 GCF_011630105.1 Anneissia japonica
GCAAGGCTCTGGTTCTTCATGTTTCTATTTTCTTACCCTCTACTGACTCACCCATTCATCTTGCCTTTTTCTTCTTGTTTCTATTTCTTACCCTCTACTGACTCACCCATTCATCCCCCCCCCCCCCCGGTCCCCCCCCCGGATTGCAAATTCCTTATTTTATCATGAATAAAAAGTGTAGCCGCGTTGGTCTTCTATAGAACAACGTAAGAAATGACAACAGTACTTTTAACACTAATTTGTATAGAATCTAATCTTCACACATTAATCTGTGGACTTAATCAGGACACATCCAATTTCCACAATCTCCTGATGAAGTCCACTTGTGGACAAAAGCTGGAGAATACATTTTAAAATCAAGTTAATCTTAAAAGTGCTGTTGTCATTTTTTATGTCATTCTGTTCCTCTTGTCTGTAATTTTTCGGAGTCACCATACTCATATATTTTTTACATTATGTTTTTCTGTTACAATTCCAAAAATTTGATTATGCAATATTTAGTAATAATAATGAATAGTGTACAATAATCCTTTGTTTTTTATAGTGTTTCGTAGATTCACTATGATAAGAGAGCAAACAGTGTTTTTCCATTTCTTTTTTAACGCATTTCTATTGTTAATATTGATTATTATTTCTGTTTTAATGCAATATGCTACACAGTATGTCACAACTTAGCCTGGCCACAATGATGCACATGTCGAATGTTTATATGGTATAGGCCTATTACTGTATTAATTAGGCCATTGGATTGGTTATAAGCGTAAATTTATATGATCGTTCAAATTTGTTTGAAAAAATGAAATCTTATTTCTTTAATATGTTAGCATTCTTCTCAGTTATATTCGTCAAATTATTTCCCGAAATATTACATATTCGTATCAGTGAATAATTGCTTACGCTACTAGCTATTTTGTGGCAAACAAATAAACTAATTATTTAGTAAATTTGTCTAGATTTGTGATTATGTCGCCACCATTCGCTATATACCTTCTTTTAAATTAAAGCAGTATTTTACTGAATTAATATTACGCGACACTAAAAATGGGTGAGAAATATTGTCTTCATCTGTTGTATAATATGTTAATTCAATCGAAAACAAAACAATCCCAGCAATGACCCCATGAATGGAATGTAATTTTAAATTCGTGTACACATTTGTTTGTTTTTGATATTTGGTTTTAATGGCTGGAGAATCTCTCGATATTTGGCTCACTTCTTGATCCCGTACTGAAATAATTGTTGCTTACAATAATTGTTTTCTGTTTTGTGATTGAAAGATGATGTAAATGAAATGAATTAATCAAGCGCCCTGATCATCTTATATTACGATGTGTAAGTGAACACACCCTTAAATAGATACGGCATAAAATCGACACTATTTTATTATTTTCTTCCAACACTCTATACATTTTTTTTTCATTCTCCATGGCATTTTGCTTCATTCTTTTCTCTCGTAACATATTTATAATAAATATAGGTCTATGCACTGATACCGAAATTACGTACATCAATTGAAATTAAGAAAAAAAAGAAACAAGTTGGTCAAACAATATTATGTGGACCGAAATTAAGCTGAAAAGAGGCCACAGTCATGTTTGAGGTACGCTAGGACGTCAGTTGACCCAAGATGACGTTATGATTTTCCCCGTACGCAAATATTTGTAGTTCATCCCTGACACCAGAAAAGGACTAAAAAACATTTCAACAGACAATTTGAAAGCATGTTGTGAGGATACGCTTGCAGACATTGAGCGTTATATTGACTTTTCTAGATTTCATTCTATTTGTCAAAGAAAGAAGTACAATGATAGCCAAACTGATTTCCATTCGATAATGATTTAGCTTTAGAGAAACAAACGAAAAAGAAAAAAATGTTTAAAACTCTCATGGTGAGGCTGCAAAACCTTGCCCGGTGTTATACCAAATTCTCCATCTAAATAAAGAGAATATATTCATAGTAATAATCCAATATAATCTCAACCAGAGTGATTAGAATAAGATATAAATATATTTGTATTTGAAGGTATGTTGTAGTCTTTTTAGAAATATTCATAGTACAATAGGCAACACATCAAACAGAGTAGGAATTCAAGTTTCTTGTTGTGGTCTACAATCTTTAAAAAGTATGCCAATAGGTTTTGTGTTCAGATCATGATTGTATTGAATATAACAATTTTGTAGATGTCTAGAAGCCAATATTGAATATGGTGGCATTAGCCTTAAATTCATTAATGATTATCGAATAACTTTTCTATTATTTGTTGATATAAAATAATAATTATATTTATTTGACATTACACTTTTACAACAGTGGCAGCCGCACACAAGAAAGTGGCGCAGTCAAACTAATGAACAAAGAGGAAAACAACAACTTAAAGCTAAACAAATGAAAGAACTTAACCAAAGAAAATACAATTTTGAGTTTAAATAAATCATAAACATCCCTCATCCTCCAAACGCAAATAATGTACATAATACACATTACGTGCATACAGTAAACGTACATCACCACCCAATATG
>NW_022718958.1:0-2190 GCF_011630105.1 Anneissia japonica
GTACGGGCTCGCAATGCTCGGGAAGATGGGATCTGCGCATCATCTCGGCACGATTCTCGGCCACCATCTCCCGATAGATCAGTAACCAATTCCATGGAATGCTCACTACGAATAAAAGAAAAAATATATCCAAAACAATGCCCCTGTCCACCAACATGTTACGTCGCATGCACTCACGATGACGACGACGACGACGAAGAGGCACATATACAAATAGAGTCATCTTTTTTGTTTTTTGTTTTGTTTTGTTTTGTTTTTTTTTTTATTCAACACTGACAGAAATATGATCGGTAAGATTGCAGTCGCAGAAATCGACCGCAATATGCGTTGGCAATGATTCAAAAAAAGATAGCTTTAGTTTACAGTTAAGAACTTTCAATCGTTTGAGATTAGTTATTCTCTTAAGTTTAAAAGCAAAATATTTATCCAGCGGTACGTCAGCTTCTACAATAGTTAAACGTGACGTCTTAGGATCGATGTCGTCTATGCGTCTGGCATCGTTCAGCAGCATCGTGCATTCGGTAAACGTAATACGAATGTTTGGCAACAGAACGTCGAGAAACGTTATTTCCACCATGGCGTTGAGAATGTCCAATCATTCTAGTATCGGAAATGCGTTAAGCTTCTTTGCAACATTTCCGTCGATAACGCCGTTTGGTCTGGTAAGAAAGAGTCTACGAACAGAGTTGTCGAGGCTGGAAAGATTCTCAATTTTTTCGATCATGCGGCTCGGTCTTTTTATACACAATACGTCGTCAGCCTAAAAAAAAAAAAAAAAAAGAATAAATTCAACCAGATCAGACGCACGCGAGCCGCAAGCCGCGAGCACGAGCGCAATCGAGAACGTACTTACTTGATTTTTTTGCGGCTTGGATGGCACGCAAACTTTCATCGAACAATTGGTAAAGATCGCCTGTATCGTCGGTGGCAGATTACCGACAAATGATTTTCTGACGTACGCGTCGGAAACATTTAATCGTTCCAGATGCGGGAACCTTTGCAATTTTCTGGCTATTCTATCGTCCAGATGCACGCCCGGTCGTTTTATATCGATTTCGGTTACATCTGCAGCCGGTAGCTGGTGTAGCTCTTCGATGCTGTGCACGGTGTGTCGGTGATCCATCTCTGCAATAAGAAGAAGTAGAAGAAGAAGTAATACTACTAACATCACTCAACGTCAGCATGAAATCAAGTGATGAAATGGAGAGTAAAATTACCGGACTGGAACTTCGAGTGCTCCTGGGTTCGTGCCCCGAAGGAACGCATTGTTGCATCGATTGTTCCGGACTGGTGGGAACGATGAGATTCACTCGAGGGAGCGGCCCGAACTGCGGTTGCAAGATCGCAACTTTGGACATACCCAACGAGTTCCAACTCGGGCAGCTATCTTTGCGCAATCCTACGATCGCCGTGGTAGCCGGCCGGATGGCCCCGTTCTGCACCGCGATGGTGCCGCGAGACGAAGGCGTCGTGTTGACCGACGTCCGACACGTCGACTGGTTCACCGTCGAACTTCTCAGCATGTCCACCGACACGCATTCCGTGGTCGACATGAAGGAGAACACGCTGACGATGAGACCGACGAGAATCGCCGAAGAGGACGACGCGGATCGACAGCAAGTGAAAACCGTAAGGTACACTTTAGCGAAGCGTTACCTGAGATCGAAACAACGAAAGCGAGCTCTGAAAAGGTTGAGATGAAGAGATTCGTCGTCGGATACGTGGTGACGGACATCAAGAGCGTGGCGGAGAACGAATACGACGTGACGGCGGACGTGGTGGCCCGCTGGGAGTTGGTCGGATTGCCGGTGAAATGGAAGCACGTCGACGCGCGCACGGTCGGCGTCGTACGCGACTGGTGGCAGGACTCGACTTACGGCGGTGCGGTGGCTGTGCTGCTGGAACTGACCAACGAGCATTTCGTTCGAAGTCCGTTCTCCCAGCATCTCAACTGTCTCTCGCTCAGCTACAGACGGGCCGACCACGGCCACTGCGTCGAGGTTTCCATGGTGGAAACGGGACAGAGACCCGGGACGATGGCCGTGTTCTTCGACGACGAAACTCGAGCTCGCGCGATAGCGCAACAAAAGTTCGGATATAAGCGTCTGGGAAAAGATGCCGGTTCAAAAAAAGAAAAGGATATGTCGTCGGACGAAATATTGCTGCAAGAGGCAAAGGTGATTTCCGAGC
>NW_022718959.1:0-228 GCF_011630105.1 Anneissia japonica
TGGTCCAGATATACAAAAGCTCTAGGCCTATGCGGACAAAATTTCCTTTCATGAGTGATGAAATTATCAAAAAAACAGAGCACAGTTGTCACATGAATTGTCAAGAATGAATCTATTACATAAGATCTGTTGCATTAATGAGGATGGACTTATCAGGTATCTTCCATAACAATTTATAAATAATTACTTCCAACACAAAGTTTATTTCATCATCTTCTATAGCATCAA
>NW_022718959.1:298-2850 GCF_011630105.1 Anneissia japonica
CAGATTTCTTTAGCCTGTTAAAATCCTACCACATGAAAGCCATCGATATCCATCATGTCGGCATTTCCTGTAAGAAGAGAAGTACAATAAAAAGTTTGAACAGACTAGTTAAAAAAAATCAGAGTGACTATTCTTAGTATTTAGTATTGATATTACAGTACAATATCTTTATAAGGAAGTAGGCCTAATCATTCTGGCACTAATCATCAATAATAATTTTTGTTGAAAATCTATATATTCTAATTAACCATCACTGTGAAAAGCCCATATTCAAATGCATTGCAAAGTGGTGTAACATAGCCACAACCTAATTATTTTGAATAGAATTTATTACTTCATTAATATAATACTTTTTTGTAATATAAAAATAAAAATTAGTTTAAAAATTACAAATGAAGACAAATAATAGACTATCTTGTTTCTCAATCTTTTCTAATGTACAGTAATAATAATGCCCCTGTATTTTGACCATCAAAATGGCTGGACATTTGACCCTCTACTGTTTTTGATCCAGCATGGAACCAGCAGGGAAACGCCTAGTGCAGGTGGTTGTGTTTCCGAGCAGAATGCCGAAAATTAGTCTTTAAACTATACTGTATATAACCATTGCCAATGTATCTCGGCACATTTTTCCAAGCCATTTTTGGCCAACCAATAATAATTAACAAAATGATTGCTTTTAAAAACTCAAGATTCTCAAAATATTCTTCATTTAAAAGTCCTTCATTTTAAAGCTTTTTCAATGAATTATAAACTGTAGGCCTACAGTATTTTGTACTGTACAGGCCTTAACGAAGTGTCTGGGTTTTTTGAGACCAGAAACTCGTTCGTTTTGGGCCATTGGCCTACTATTAAGGCCTACTCTGTGCGTCCGTGGAAAATCGTTTTTGGTGACTAAAACGTGATATCCTTTCCTCTGGCATTGTATGTTAGGACAAGAATTTGAAGTTTTTGCGCAATTTCACCCATTCGATATTAACAAAGTCAGTACTTCACACACATTAGGCCGGCCTACAATATTATATAAAAAGGCATAATCGATCTTTACAGATACAATTTTATACCAGGGCCTACAGTATTGCATAGGAGTATTTAACAATAAGAAAAATGGGGAAAACAGTTTCTTTTGAAATTTACTTATGCGAGTGTGTATGAAACCGGGTCTATCCATGGCAACTAAAATTTTATACACGTCTAAGAAGTGTAGAGATACGAACCCTATCACTAAAAACTGTTGAATTCTAAATGATTACAAGATGACCAAGCATATAAATTAATCGGTCTAAAATGATATTCAAAGATATTATACAGCTAACCGCTAATGTTTGTTTTGCATGTCTAACACACACCGTCACTTACAAAAATGTATGTAAAAATTGGTTGTAAAATTTGATAACAAGTTGACCATTAAAATCTATTGTAAATATTTATTTGAATCCGTACACCGATTTTGTTTCAAGTTGTTAGTTTTCAATACTATAGCTGTTTCTTTACGATGACAATGTTTTGAAATTGTACTGTATAACACTCCAACATTTGTTTTATGGGCAAACAACAGAAGGCTCTGAATTTTTTACAAGTTGACCAAGCATGTTGCTGCATCATTATTGTTCAGTTATGATCACTATTCAGAGAGTAGCAGGCTGATATTTGTTTTTCCCACAGCTATTTAGATGTCGTTGTTGGTAACTTTTTTTTTTTTTAAATTGTGAGTGTAAATATTCTTTAGTGTATTACGGCGTCAGTCATCTGATTAGTCCCATATTAATAGTACCGATATTTTGAATACTCCTCTTCCGCGAATTGTTTTATTGACAGTGACTCATCTAATTCTTATATAATCACTTTCAACATTTTAATCGAAATAGTTCACCATATCGTACAATTTTGAATGCTGTACCCACCCAATTTGTTGGCGATCCTCAGTGTATGTTATGTTAATGAAACATGTCATACTGTACAACAAGGGAATGTGTATTACAAACTACCGTACTGTCACAATTTAAAAACGGGTGACCAAATAATGAATTAGGTGCTAAATTTTGATTTAATGCTGGGTAAAAGTTAAAAACAGACATTCCGTCCGAGTGGGACTCATTCAAAAATTCTAGGGGGTTCGCTAAAAAACAGGGGGGTTCGCTAGAAAAGGGGGGTCACCCGAACCATAAAAATCCCCCTGGCTACGGGCCTGTTATTGAATATTTTCGCCAGTCCTAATTTTTCAATTTTCCGCTCGTGACGACCATTCTCATCAGTGTCTCGTTACCAGCTCGTTACGGTTGAGTGAATCAGCTGACTCCCTGTCTAGTGCAAATTTCCGAAATAAAAACTGGGGCAAATCGTTATTTTACACATAATTGAGACATTTTCATAAGTGAAAACCCATAAATGAAAAGAACGGCCAAATTTACATCGGAATATGTAAAGTTTGACACGATTTTCTATGGGGTTACCGAATGCAAGCCTTTGAAAGTCGGTACATTTTAGGAAATTCCCTATCTATCTTATAACACTAGCTCAAAATCCTGTAGCACCATTTTTTTTTTTTTTTT
>NW_022718959.1:2953-3794 GCF_011630105.1 Anneissia japonica
TGATGTGTATAAGAGACAGCTTTTAAAGTTTGCCTGAGAGTGCCATTTCCGGCCATTTTGAGGCGCCATAATCATAGGAGGTTCCTCCCTTCACCCCACCTAGTGTTATTCTTGAAGTTAATGCATCTTTAATTTGAATAATTTTTTCACAATTAAGGTGGCCGGGATGTAATGCCCTAATTTTCCCTAATTAATCAAATTTATAGAGGGCGTCATAACGCTGACGTATAACAAATGTAACCATGGCGGCATTTGGAAAGAAGTGTACGTAAAATTTCTCTTACTTAATTTAGCCTGCCTTGCCATCTAGAATCTGTAGAGTTGCGAAATCTTTAATTGAAATGTCTACAAAACTTTGGTGAGTTGATTCACGCTGTTTATTGATTAAACTAAGTTAAGAATGCATAATTTAATGTTAAATAAACCTAGGCAAGCGAACGTATTCTATCTACGCTATCTTTTTGTATAGATCTTTATAATTGACATTGATTGTTTGTGATTCGATGATTAGTTTTATTATAAATCATTTTTAACCAGAGTTTAAAGTATAATGTTTAATTGTAAGAGTACTCTGATAGATGTAGATTGAGCTATCTCGATTATTTTATATGTTAATCTTTTAAGTATTGAAATACTGTTAGTTTTAATTGATGATTAAATCGATAAATGGCGATTCTTGCTGTTTGAATGTGAATCAAAGATACTAGAAATACAAGATAGAGTTCTCCACACCAAAAAAGTGTTCCACCATGTTCCACCGAAATGCATGGTGGGAATACAAAAAATGGGACGCCCCCTACAGCTGGATCTGAAAAAACTTGTGCCAAACTTTCGTTACCAA
>NW_022718959.1:3844-21317 GCF_011630105.1 Anneissia japonica
ACTGGAATAGACACCCAGACAGTGACATTGGTGAATACATAACCTCCTTGGTGGCGGTAGAAATCGTTGCTATTATCCAAATAATACACAAACAATTAAAGCATAATCATGAATCAGTAAAGATAAAAAAACAATACAGCGCAGAATCGCATGGCCGGACGCCCTCTTAGTGAAAAAGTTTTTCTCCATTGGTGGAAAAGGAAGGGCGCCTTTTGCGTCTGGATATACTTAGCAACAGGAGGGCGCCCTGTACGTTGGGCACGAAGTATAGGAAACTTGCATGGTTAAAAAGAAGGGCGCCGCCTACGTTGGGCACGACTTCCGCCTCATTTTTACAATGCGAGAACTCTATCTTGTATTTCTAGTATCTTTGATGTGAATGCGTACGCTAACGTTAACGTCTTCTTCTTCGACGGTTGTCTCGGCAGCCGCGCGTGTACGCACGCATGTTTCCATGGACGTATAGTTGTTTACATTTATTTGTATGCCTAGGCTAGGCCTACGCTGGCTACATAAAGCATATTATTGTTATACTAAATTATAGGTAAACTTTAATTTCAAGAGATAAGATTGTCAAGGATGAATGCATTATTAATTTAAAGCTAAAATTTCATCATTATTGTATTGCATTATGCTATTTGTATTTTATGGTTATTTCATGTTTCAGTGAATCACGTACTCATACTCGTTGACGTTGTTCTTCTCGTATTCGATAGACGTCTCGTCATCGTCCCGTTACTACTGTACTACTGTTATACCATTTTTTCACCGTTTCATTTATCATCCTTTCTACGTTTGAACGATTAAATTTACATAACATCTTATGCTGATTCCATTGGTAGTAATTTTTAATTTGAAGTTGTTTCGCATTCTACACATCTATATAATCTAGTATTGGTAGGGACAATTCGATTCAATAACTTATAATTTAATTGGATGCATATTTTTTAGTTTTTCATTTTTTACTTTGTGTCTCCAAACTTTGGTCCATTGTATTTTATCATCGAATACACCCTCCCATTTAAGTATGCTCTGAGGTGGACTAAACATTTTATTTACAAAATTTAAATAAATAGTTTTCGTATTCATCCTTGCTATTTTGTCGATTGCAGTACACTCGTTCTCACGTGCTCGTTACCTTTATTGTATTGCTTTATTGTGTTTATCCATACTTTTGGGATTGCTTCAATAAGTGTAGTATATTCACTGAGCCAGTTTCTTTTTACATTTAGTTTCTCTTTGATTTCAGTTGGGTTAAATAATCGATTAAAACTTACTATGTTTTTGACTTTAGTTAACCCCGATGAAATCCAATTTGTAAAAAATAGAGCTTTGTTACTTAATGTAATATTCTTATTTCCCCATAAATTTTGCTCTAGGATTTGTTCGTAATGGTTAATTACATCATTGCTGAATTTGTTAAAATCAACACAACACTATAAAACTTTTAGATAAAAAGATGGTATACTTTGAAAGATCGTGCAGTTTTTCATGCAAAGGCAGGAAATACTAAAATTTATATTTCCAATTTTATTAATGTAATGTAAAGGTAAAAGTTTCCACCTTACATGTTTTCTCAAGAGAAGTTTTCTCGCCCATGCAATTTTAAGGGCTTTGACTTGTAGTGAAAAATCTGGCATGTTAATACCTCCTTCAAGTGGTTTACCAATTAATGTTTTTCTTTTTATTTTTTCCATTCTATACAAATGTGTGTGCCAATTTATTAACTTTTAGAATAACATGTTCTGGTACATCTATAATTGAGGCATTTGTAAATTAGCTTAGACAATGCCAGACTTTTTAATACTCACTTTTCCAAAATACGTAAGGTCTCTGCTTTTCCAAGAATTCAGTACGGTAGTCTTTCAAAGTTTATCATTTTAGGATCCCAGTTTAACTCTTTACACAAGTTGCTGCCGTATCCAATATAAATACCTAATGTCTTAATTGGTTTATTTACCCAATTTAAGCTACCAGGCTTTTTGGTTTTATTTCTATTTTTACCTATCCACATAGCATTAGTTTTATGTTCATTAAGACTCATGCCGGACACTTTACAAAATTCCTTAACAATATTCACACCTATATCTATACTATTGTTACTTCCAGCAAACAACACCGTGTCATCAGCAAGCTGAGCAATACGCACCTCTTCAATTCCGGTATTATTCCGGCTTGGTACTGGTATTCCCTTGTAATGGATGTCGTTTCTTATATTACAAGCCATTACTTCAGTAGTGATCAGGATAAATAATAGTGCAGACAGCGGACAACCTTGTCTTATTCCACTTTTCATCTTAAAGCTCTTCGATATCCATCCATTATTAACAATAATGCACTCGGTGTTATTATACAGTGTTTTCACCCATTTACAAAATGACTCCAAAATTCAATTTTCTTAATAAACTTAACATAAATTCTCTACTCACTGAGTCAAACGCTTTTCTGAAGTCAAGGGACAAAATGGCACCGTCTATTCCTTCTCTTCAGTATAATAAAGAATATCATTGATTGGACGAATATTTTCACCAGAGAATGACCTTTAATATAACCTTTTTGGTCATCGTTTACAAGGAGTGAAATTACTTTCTGGAGTCTTGAACATAGGATGTGCGTTAAAATTTTGTAGTCTGTATTGAGTAGGGTGATAGGCCTCAAATTTTCTAGCAATTGTTTGTCACCTTTTTTATATATTAGATTAATTACACCACGTTGTTGCGTGTTGCTCATTTCGTTTTTAAAATAACTATAAGTTATTGCGCTACAAACACATTGTTTAATGTCTTCCCAAAAATATTTATAGAACTCTGCTGTTAAACCATCACACCCTGGGGCTTTATTTAATTTCATTTTTCGTATTGCTGTATCGCACTCTTGTAAAGTAATAGTACCCGCACAGAACATTTTTTCTTCTTCTATTAGACAAGGTATATCTGTTTTGTTTAGATAGGTATTTATATCGCTAAGGGGAATCCCCTTATTTTCATAAAGCTGTTCATAAAAGCTAACCTCTTCTTGAAGGATGTCTTTTGAGTTTGTTATTACTCCACCATTTAATTTTTGTAAACTTTTAATAAATTTTTTATTTCCATTATTTTTTTCTAAGCTAAGAAAATATTTGGTGCTGCATTCACCTTCTTCGATCCACTTTACTTGTGAACGTACATATGCACCTTTTGTTTCCTTATCATAAATTTGTTCTAACTGTTTTTTCTTTATTTCAATTTCTGTTTATATATTCTCTTTAGAATCCCTAATTATTAAATCATGGCTTTCTTCCGAAACACAGCCTAGCCCAGATCGAAAGAATAGAAAAGATCTTGCATCAATATAAAGCCCTGAACTTCAAAGTTATCGCCGATGCCAACTAAAAATAAGTAAACTTCCTCGACGTAATATTTTGACCTCAGAGAAAGGTCGTATAAACACTTCAGGAAGCCAAGTGACACGCCTATATATTATATGCCAATGTGAACTCAAATCACCCACCATCCATACTCAAGTACACAAGCCATCAACGCACGACTGAACAATCCTTCAAGCAGGTCACACATACCAAGATGCACTCAATGACAGCGGCTACAAACGTAAGTTAAAGTTCGATAAACAAAACCAACCACCCAGAAAAATCCGAAAAGACAGATCTTATGGTTCAATCCCCATTCGATACCAATATCAACGTCGGCAGAAAGTTCATCGGCCTCATAAAGAAGCACTTCACCATCGGGTGCGTACCTTTGGTCCGAAGGGTCCTTGGTCCGAAGGCCCATTGGTCCGAAGGGTCTTTGGTCCGAAGGCCCATTGGTCCGAAGGCCCGTTGGTCCGAAGGGTCTTTGCAGGTTATACGGCAGTAAAACAATTCCTTACAATTTATGGAGTAAATTAAGAAAGATGACTTTTCTAAAACAATATTCCCAAATATTTTCCCTAACAACATACAAGGCCAAGTAAAAAAAAATATATATAAATAAATAGGCCTACTAGTTTCTTGTCACCTCCCGCATCCATTTTCGCTGCCTCACCATTTAAAAATATATATATTTCCTTTATTTTATGAAATGTACGAAAATCTGGCTAACTCACATCAGTAAAATTCCTTTCTCGATCGTGCATAGGGAGATGTTCCCAGTGAGATTTTCAGTTAAAGTATATTAGGCTACCAGTAGTATTATGAATTAAAACTCAATGTACTATGATACGAATCATGTCTAGTGCTTCTTAAATTTGCATTTAATGTGCAGTGGTGGCACTACAGGAGGCACAGGGAAAATTCCCCCTAGAAATTTTGTTTCCCCCCCCCCCCAGTTTCTCCCTACCCCCAGAAGAGTGGGAAAAAAACACAATTCGTTGGGGAGAAAAAAAATATATATCATATTTTGTTTTCCCCTCCTCTAGTTTCCCCCCTACCCCCAGAAGAGTGGGAAAAAACATAATTCGTCGGGGAGAAAAAAATATATATATCATATTAGTAGACTATCTATTTAGAATCGATTTTGTTAAAAAGTGAAAGTGACCGAAAATGGCACTTCTGCCATTTAACCCTAGATAACCAACATAATCTATATCAACATATCTCCAAATCTGTTGGTCATAGAGACCTAATTATTCAAAATATGCATGTTTCTATTTGCACTAATGCAGCAGTTTGTCCAAAAGTGACCGGAAATGACGTTTCTGACTTCCGACCCTAGGTACCTTCTAGCATATCATATCTCAATGACCGATGGTCATAGATAACTACTTTCAACTAAGTTTGTTAAATTATGTATAAATCATACAAGAAAGGTATTGTATACAGTTTTCTGTATTTTAAACCTGTATAATAATGTAATACAGATTTACAGATGTTTTGTGAATCAGTATTACATATACAGGTTTTAAAAAAATATGTTAATCAATTTGCAGAGAAAACTATATATAATAATAACATATTGTCTGTATTTTCTTTTTACATTTACAATTACAATCACATTTTACAGATGGTTTTGGCATATATATATATATATATGCTAATTAATCGATTTACAAAATTCTATCGCCACATCTGCAACAAACACACTGTACTGTACTTCATTCCACAAATACCAGACATGCACGTAATACATGCATCTCCATACACTGCGATACCACGAACAAAGAGACTATCCTTATTGAACTCTACTTTCGAGGTGGTCAATGTTATATGATATTCAATCACGTTCAATACCGCCCTCTATGTTTGGCATTATGAATAAAGGAAGTTGATACGCAGCACACAGAGTAGTCGGACGTGTCTATGTCAAGCTTGGACTAATAATATTAATTAACAGTAGTTTAACCAGTAACATGGTGTCAGAAGTAAACAAACAATAAGTACAATGGATTAGCTTTAGACCTCCAGGAGAACTCGATTTTCAAGGCAATGTTGCACAAAAATGGAAGATTTTCAAAAACGAGTTCCACATGTTTATGTGTGCAACGGGGCTAGACGCCAAACCCGACAAGCGGAAGGTGATGTGCCTGCTTGAATTTGATAGGAGCCAAAGGTAGGACGATTTATGAAACGCTCACTTTCGACATTAGGCATTTTTCGTTTTGACTACGCGGCCATTCTACTACGAACTAATAGAGCGTAACAGACATCTGCGCATGCTCACAAACCTTACTGGCTAAATCGGCGTTGTGACAGCTTCCGCGACAACCCCAATTTCTGAATTTGGCGTAGTGGCGACTACCCTAATACTGACCAATCAGATCACCGGATTGTTTAGCAAACTGCTGGTAACTTTTTTGTTGGGGGTTGCAATTTTCATCGCATTCTGCGATCGAGCATTATTCGTTTATAATGAATTAATTATTAAAACAAGTGAGTAATTAAATGTTTTATATAAAGGCCTATTTATACACATGCAATAAATGAGGAATGAATAGTCACAACATAAATTTAGGTAAATCAGGGGATAGTGAAAAAAGAGCCTTAGGCCTAGGCTAGCCTAGCCTTGTCAGGGTGGATTTCGGGTAGGAGAAAACACATTATCTGGTGCCTCTAGCTAGGGCATCCGCCCTTGATATCGTGGATCAAGCCTTGCTATATAAATTAAAATACCTCTGTTTAAAATTGTTATTTATTTGTACATCATCGTTGCATTTGGCAAATTGCCTGAGCAGGCCTGACACCCCTCTTCTCCCGGTAACGACTCTTTTGACACCTAGGGCCTAGCCTAGGTAGGTCTAGATCCTAGCCAACAGCGAAACATCACTCAGTGTTTACTAGAAACTTTTAATTTTGTATACAGTATTTGGCTAAAGTTTTTTTTTCACATTTCCTTTTTCAAATATAAAACAAGGGAACATTGTTCTCTGGTAAAAAAACCATGGTCGACTAACTCCCCTCCTTAGGCCTACGTGTGTGCTGCGTCGTCGTAGTCGCCTTAAAAAAACGAAAACAGCTTTTGGTCTACTACACGAACAGTGTCTTGGCGTTGCCGTCACGCTCCATTAGTTCGTAGTAGACTGGCCGCGTAGTCAAAACGAAAAATGCCTAATGAAGGGGATAACCTCAAGCTCAATAGCGTATTAGAAAAATTTGAAAATCACTGCATTCCAAAGCAGAATGAGCTCTTAGAAAGACATAGATTCTATGATCGTAAACAGCAAGCCTCAGAATCTGCCACACAGTATGTAAGCGAACTGAGGAAACTTGCAGAAAATTGCTATTTGTGACCAACAATATAAGAGGCATGATTAGCGAGGACGACAAAATAAAAGACAAATTGTATGAGGAGATAATTTGACACTAGAAAAGGCACTAACAATCCTAAACACGTACGAAATGAGAAGTAAAATAAAAGAGACAGTAGGCTTATCACACATCAAGAATTGACCAGGTAGGAAAACAATTGTGGCCCAGGCAAGCCTAGTTTTTCTCGGAACAGTTGGCGCGGACGCAGCAGCCGTCAAACGCGCAGACGCGGAGCTGTTTATTTTCAGCGTTACCAAGGAACAAAACAACTGTGTAGCAGAGGTGGACACTTCAAACATTATAATGATAAATGCCCAGCACTCTCAGCAGAATGGAATCAACTATTTATAAATACTGTTAAGGTGAATGTCGACAATGCTAACAACATCCAGCCAGAATGTGAAAGACTGGCGCATTATGTCTAAAATAGAACATAAATCAGTAGGGTTTAAACTTGACACAGGTAGTGAGGTAAACACTATGCCAAAACATGTATTTGATGTTATAAATAGTAAAGTGAGAGTGAAACCGACTAAAGCCAAACTAGTAGGATATTTTGGGCATAAAGTATATCCATATGGTAAAGTGACACTCCAGATGGAGTATAAAGGAAAGTATCCTACAGAATTTATAATTGTAGATGCAGCTCCTACTGTATTATTGGCCTAAGTACCTGTGTAGAATTAGGTTTGATTAAGCGTATAAATGACATCAAAGATGACGATAAATGTGTAAACCCATCAACAATCTTGCATGAAACCAAATACAAACCATTGTTTAGTGGGTTAGGCTGTATTAAAGGTGCAATGTATGATGCTAAAATGGATGAGAGTGTCACCCCTGTCGTACACCCACCATGTAGAATTCCTCACCCTATGATGAACCGGCTTAAAGAAGCATTAGAGAACTTAGTTAAAGAAAACGTAATCGAGCCTGTAACAGAACCAACTGAATGGGTTAATTCCCTAGTGGTGATTGAAAAGAAATCGGGCAAACTACGCTTGTGTATTGGTCCTAAAGACTTAAATAAGGGTATCATGCGCGAACATTTTCCTATGCGCACTGTAGAAGATGTTGCAGCCTGCCTTGAAGGCAAGTCTGTATTTTCTGTCCTAGATGCAGGGCAAGCATTCTACCAAATACCAGTTTCAGAAGCAACATCGAAGTTGCTTACGTTTAATTCCCTGTATGGCCGTTTTAAATTCAAACTCATGCCTTTCGGTATTTCATCGGCATCTGAAGTGTGGGAATGTACAATTACCAAGATGTACAAAGACATCAAAGGCGTAGAGATAATCCGTGATGACATCTTAATCGCAGGTAAAGACATAGAAGACCATAACAAAATTCTCCGTAAAGTACTTGATAGAGCTCTAGAAAGTGGCTTAGGCCTGAACTTAGAAAAATGTAACATTGCAGTAAAATGTGTAAAATATCAAAGTCACATATTTTCCGACAAAGGTGTTTAAATTGACCCGGAAAAGGTTAAAGCAATACAGAACTTCCCCAAACCCACAAATGTTGAAGAATTAATGCGATGGCTTGGTATGGCTACATATGTTGGCATATTTATACCAAATTTATCTGAAAAAACAGCGCCATTAAGATTATTGCAACAAGAGAAAGTTGCATGGCATTGGGATAAACCCCAACAAGATGCATTCGAGCAATTAAAATATGACATTGTGTCAGCACCAATACTTAAATACTATAGTCTAACTGATCCGATAACAATATCAGTTGATGCGTCACGATATGGCTTAGGTGCCTGTTTATTACAGTCTGATAAAGTAGTAGCCTGTGCATCACGTAGTCTCACTGCATCTGAAAAGAATTATGGACAAATCGAAAAAGAGATGATAGCCATAACTTGGGGTTGTAACAAGTTCCATGATTATATTTATGGACGTACAGACGTTACTGTGAAAACAGACCACAAACCGTTAGATTCGTTATACAGAAAACCATTACACACAGCACCACCACACATACAGCGAATGATGCTTAAGTTGCAAAAGTACACATTTAAAGTTAAATGGCGTAGGGCAGCGAATTGATAATTGCCGATACTTTCAGCAGAAGTCCAATAGTAAACGTAACAGATGAAGAATCTGACATGGAAGAATATGAAGTCCATACCGTTAGAAACTTACCGATCAAAGACATTCGCATGCTAGAATTCAAAAAAGAAACTAACAAAGATCTAACCCTTGAAATGTTAAAATCATATGTTAAGAATGGATGGCCAGAAACTAAATGTAAGATTCCAATAGAAGTTAGACCATTTTGGAACATAAGAGATGAACTGTACATATCAGAAGGGTTAGTTTTAAGAGGCGATCGATTGATTGTACCATACTCAATGAGATGTAATATGATGAGACAGATTCATAGAAGCCATTTGGGTATAGAAAAGTGTATAAAACGAGGAAAAGATATTTTCTATTGGCCTGGTATGACAGCTCATATTACAGAGAGACTAGCCTCACCGTCCCAAATGCTACAAGGTCGTAGATTAAGATCAACTCTGCCGAACACTCCAAAGCAATTGAGATCAAAACCTACTGTAAATTTTACAAAAGTCCTCAAACAAAAACAAATCCGTAACAAAGTATATTATGATAGGTCAGCAAGTAAAACTGACAAAAATAAGTTGCATGCCGGTGATAATGTCAGAATGCATACTTCAAGTCGTTGGTTACCAGCAAAGGTAACGAAGATTAACAGAGGAACGAGATCGTACCAAGTACAAAGAGGTACACGAGTATACCGTAGAAATATCGTAGAGATATAACTCAGTCCAATAATTCAGACACTCTTGATCATAAACCACACGTACCTACATCAACTGAATGCAAATCCAAGCATAAAGTTTTCACAAAAAGAGGGAGAGAAGTAAAGATCCCAGAAAGGTTAAAAATGATAAGTTTACAACTTTCAAAAGTAATTGAGTTCAGCAAATGAAATTGAGATATGTTGTTTTAAAGTCAGATTACCCTAGTTGGTTTTTTTTTATAGTTTCCAAAATACAAAGAAAAGCTGTACAAGGTTGTAAATAGAAACTATTCAATATGTTTAATCATACAGTTACAATATCTGAAAGAGGATGATGTTATATGTGTAGTGTACTCAAAGTTGTATATCGCCCTCTATTATTGTAAGAGCAGAGAAAGTTTGAGTTGGTTGTGATGGTTGCTGAATATGGTGGATAATTAAGACAACCGGTTTGGATTACTTAGATGTGGTTTTGTTGTTCATTTTTCTCAGTGAGTGAATGAGAGACATAACATTGGCGACGAGGATAAACCTGAATATATATAGATAAATGCCGGTGTATAGAACAGAAGAAATATGGCTGTTTCTACGACGTTTAGTGAAAATTTGCCAAGGTTAGATTTAGATGCAGAGCCCACCACTCTGCCTACGCAGTGGCGTGAGTTTAAAACGGCGATAGGCTATTTGATAGCTGCCAAGGGCATTGTCAATAACACACAAAAAGAAGCTGTACTGTTACATGCCGGTGGAGTAAGACTCCAACAGATTTATCTTTGCCTGACGAAGGGGAAGTTGAGGGCCAGCAGCAATTAAACGCATACGATAAGGCTATTAGGAAACTGGATAAATATTTCACCCCCAAAACTAACGAACCATATGAACGTCACAAGTTTAGGAAAATGGTGCAAGAGACTGGCGAAACCGTAGCCTCTTTTGTCGCCAAGCTAAATAGGCAGGCTACCTATTGTAATTTTGGTGCAGATACCAGCACCCATGTGAGGGACCAGTTGATTCAGGGCTGTACTGCTCCACGGCTTAAAAAGTTATTACTGGAAAAAGGGAATGAACTTACCCTTCAGAAAGCCATGGGTATAGCAAGTTCGTACGAACTAGTGGTGCTTCAGTCAGCTGAGATGACACAGAGCTTAAATGTGAATAGATTGATGGTGAAGCCTACTGGTAATCATCAGGAACCTCCAAGAAGTACATGCTGGAAATGTGGAAGACAGGGACACTTTGCAAAAGATAAAGTTTGCCCAGCAAGAGGAGCAAAGTGTAGAACATGTGGTGAAGTTGGACATTTTTCGGTTGTTTGTAAGAACAGAGGGAAAAAGGAGAAAAGGGTGACTTATGAACATAAAGGCAAACAGCCAGGGAGAAAGAAATGTGATAAGGTATTTAATGTTGATGATATTGATATGTCTGATGATCATGAAATATTTACAATTGCAGTAAATTTTACATCTGATGATGAGCCAGTATATAAGGCAAATATTGGTGGCCATTTAGTGGATGTTTTAATAGATTCTGGGTCCCCGTGTAACATAATTGAAGGCAATTATGGGAACAACTAAAGAGAAAGGGGTTAGACTGCAAAAGTGAAGTAGTCAATAAGAGTTTGAAACCATATGGCACACAAAATACTGTCGGTGTAAAAGAAAAGTTTTGGACGTCAGTACAGGTCGGTAGTCGTAAGGTAGATAATGTGCCATTTCTAGTTGCAGAAGCACAGGGTAGACCATTATTGGGCAGGAAAACCTCAATAGAGTTGCAGGTTCTAAGAATTTCGCTGCCAGTAAATTCCATTGGAGATGACTACAGAGAGGTATTTAGTGGTAAAGTGGGAAAATTGACAGACTACCAGGCTGAGTTACATGTGAAGACAGATGCAAAGCTAATTGCTCAGCCTTGTAGAAGAATACCGTATAGTTTAAGGCCAAAACTAGAGGCAAAACTTAAGGAGTTAGAAGAGATGGATATAATAGAATGTGTAGAGGGTCCCACCCCTTGTGTGAGTCCAGTGGTTATTATCCCAAAGCCAAATGGGGATATCCGTCTGTGTGTGGACATGAGGTGCGCAAACAAAGAAATTGTTAGAGTAAGACATCCTATTCCAACGGTAGATGAAGTAATCAGTAAATTAAATGGGAACAAGGTATTTACCAAGTTGGATCTGAACAAAGGATTTCATCAGTTGGAATTGAAACCGGGTATCTCAAGGGAGGTTACCACATTTGTCACTCATGCTGGGTTGTACAGATACAAACGTTTAATGTTTGGAATTAATTCAGCCCCCGAGCTATTCCACCACGTCGTTCGACAAGTACTCGCCAACTGTGAGGATTGTCAAAATATCGCTGATGATATTGTAGTTTATGGCCGTAGTACACGAGAGCATGACTTAAGTCTGAGAAAGGTGTTAGAAACCCTAAGGAGCAGAGGGCTAACTCTAAACCGAGAAAATGCATGTTTACATGCAGTGAAATAGAATTCATGGGACATCTGTTGTCACAAAAGGGGATTGGCCCAACAGAGGCCAGGGTAAGGGCATTAAGAGAAGCCAGAGAACCAAAAGATAGCAGAGGAGTGAGAAGTTTTCTAGGGTTGGTAAACTTTAGTGCTAGGTACATTCCCGACTTGGCTACCAAAACTGAACCACTTAGGCGGTTGACGAAAAAGGATGTTCCATTTAAATGGGAAAAGGAACAACAAGATGCATTTAATGCCCTACGAAATGTGTTGGTAGAAGAGACACTAGCATATTTTAATCATTCTGATAAGTTAAGGGTAGTAGCTGATGCAAGTCCAGTCGGGCTTTGGGCGGTGCTCCTTCAGCTCCAGGAAGGTGACTGGAAACCTATATGTTATGCTAGTAAAAGCCTTTCAGATACAGAGAGAAGGTACTCACAAACCGAAAAGGAAGCGTTAGATGGGCAGTGGAGAAATTTAATATGTACCTTTTTGGAAGGGAATTTGAGCTGGTCACAGACCATAAGCCATTGGAAGTAATTTACTCGTCAAAATCCAGACCTAGTGCAAGAATCGAACGATGGGTGTTGCGGTTGCAACCATACAATTTCAGGGTAATCTATAGACCGGGAAACAAGAATATAGCTGATTCTTTGTCACGTTTAATACAGCAAAAGAATGACGAACTGCCATTCGACGATATGAACGAGTATGTCAACTTTGTGTCAGTCAAAGCAATTCCCAAAGCTATGACAATGGATGAGATCGGAGAAGCGTGTGCAAATGATGAGAAGATGAGTGATTTGTATGAGTGTGTTGCGACTGGGAGATGGGAAGGAAACAAGTGTCCAGAATATCGGCACGTAGCACAAGAGTTGTGTGTAGTAGGTAAACTAGTAATGAAGGGGCAAGAATTGTTGTACCAAAGAGTCTGAGGTGGACTATAATGGAGATTGGCCATGAGGGACACCCTGGAATCGTTAACATGAAACAGAGACTCAGAACAAAAGTATAGTGGCAGAAAATGGACAAGGATGTTGAAGAGTTTGTAAAGAAATGTCCGGGCTGCCAGTTGGTAGGACAAGCGGAACCACCAGAACCTTTAATGAGTACCGAGCTTCCAGATGGTCTATGGAGATCGGTAGGAGTAGATTTTCTGGGACCATTACCAACAGGGGATTACATTCTCGTCGTTGATTATTACAGTAGGTTCTATAAAATAGACATTATGAGAAGTACAACAGCTGATAGAACTGTACGTTCGCTAGAAGTTATGTTTGCGCGACATGGCTTACCGCAAGTCATTGTCAGTGACAATGGCCCACAATTCATATCAGGAGAGTTTAGAGACTTTGTAGAGGTAAATGGAATTAAGCATAAGAAGGTGACACCGAAATGGGCACAAGCAAATGGGGAGGTTGAACGTCAGAATAAATCAATCTTGAAGCGACTTAAGATAGCGCATACTATGAAGAAAGATTGGAAACGAGAGCTTACACGATACTTAGCTGTGTATAGAACGACTCCTCATCCCTCAACAGGCAAGACACCTGCTGAATTGCTAATGGGTAGGGCCTTAAGGACCAAATTACCAGAATTAGAGAGAGTGATTGTAGACGAGGAGGTTAAAGATAGAGATCAGTTGATGAAGTGGAAATCAAGGCAGTATACGGACGTGAAATGTAACGCACGTCACAGCGATGTTAGACAAGGAGATAGTGTTCTTCTTCGCCAGGAAGCGAGAGACAAGTTCTCGACAAAGTTTGAACCTAGAGTGTATGACGTAGTTTCTGGATATGGTAATTAAGTCACTATAAGTGATCGGAATGATGCAAGCAGGCGTCGTCGGAAACGAAATATTACACATGTGAAGAGGTTTTATGGTAGTAGACCACAAACAGATGACGTCACAGTTGAGGATACGGCACTCGATGACTTAATGGAAACTGTACATGAGGAGGGTCCAACAATCAATGAGACCCAAAATCCAGAACCGCAAAGGAGGTATCCTCTGCGTATTAGGAAGAAACCGGATACTAGACTCGATTTGTAAAGATGACGTAATAGTAGTAGTGATTAAAAATGTTGTGTTATAATAGTTTGTAAAGATGTTCAAAAGTAGTCAAAGTGATTTATGATGTTGTTATGTTGGTTAAAAAAAAAATTCATACACACAGATATAGTATACAGTATATGGTAAATATATTAACTATCATTATAACATTGTGAAGTAGATAACGAAAAAAAAAACCAGCACTCACTTTTCCGAATAAGGTTTATTGTAATAACATAACTTGCAATATTAATGCATATTGGTTTGGTAGACTATTTACAGTTTGTTTCAAAGACTTGCAGTACATGCTTGTAAAAGGTTTAATGGTTTTCATTTAATTTTTGAGTTCTTTGTTAAGCTATTGTTGGATAGAGTAATCTGAAAAAAGGTGGGATGTAGTGTACTCAAAGTTGTATATCACCCTCTATTATTGTAAGAGCAGAGAAAGTTCGAGTTGGTTGTGATGGTTGCTGAATATGGTGGATAACAAAGACAACCGGTTTGGATAACTTAGATGTGGTTTTGTTGTTCATTTGTCTCAGTGAGTGAATGAGAGACATAACAATATGATATTCAATCATGTTCAATACCGCCCTCTATGTTTGGCATTAAGAATAAAGGAAGTTGATAAAAAGCACACAGAGTAGTAGGACGTGTCTATGTCAAGCTTGGACTAATAATATTAATTAACAGTAGTTTAACCTGTAACAGTCAACAATGCATCAACAAAGAGGCCTACATCTGAATTTCCGTACACTATTTTGTTGCCTAATTTGCGCTGTCGTTCTGTTTATGGTTTTACAGAAATGTTCATGGATGCCACTGAACATATTTGATGTAAGTTACAAACTATTCAATCTTTTTTACACTTTTTTTCTTTGTATTCAGAATTTGGCCAAGTCGTTATAGACATGGCAAAATTTTTAAAAAAAAGTGCTTATTTATGTTGCTGGAGGAAAATTGTGTTAAATTTATGGCATACACGCTTTTGAGGGGAGCTGAACTCAAACCATACCATAGCAGACACAGAAATCTAAGATGGCTGCCAAAATGGTCGCCGAATTTTTATTTTAACCATAAAGTACATAATAGTCCACACAGAACAGCAGTTTTTCCGAGTCTATATTATGATTATAGATACCAGCCCCTACAATACCGTACCACCGCTAAAATTCAAATTGAACCACCTGGCAGTTGCAAAATTGCATGGTCAGCAAAATGGCTGCCAAAATCTCAATTTTGTTGGCCATATTTACCACACCA
Source organism: Anneissia japonica (assembly GCF_011630105.1). Classification (NCBI taxonomy): domain Eukaryota; kingdom Metazoa; phylum Echinodermata; class Crinoidea; order Comatulida; family Comatulidae; genus Anneissia; species Anneissia japonica. The sequence goes on from NW_022718959.1 coordinate 19,126, forward strand.
ACAGCGAATCCAGGAATTTGTATTGGTGGGAGACTGGAGGAGGGTTGTATGTGCTGGACTGGCTCAATTGGGGGTTTGATTCATTTCTTTCGCTTTCGATAGTATTATGTGCCTAAAGGCACGGTATCTTATTGTCTCATTGTTACATTCTCCGCCTTGCACCAAAGAAGCTAAAAAATAATCCATTTAAGGGAAGTAACATATTCATTAGTGATGACGTTTCTAGCAAAGTTAGGGCCGAAAGGAGAACACTGAGAGATAAGCATCTTGGGAAAATACGCAACATGGACAATGTTGAATTTGCATATATTCCATACAGTGTACCTGCTATAATACGTTACAAATGTACAGACGGTAATTTTAAGAACTTTCGATGTTCATAAATGAAATTGCACCGCATTCCATTCCCATTTCAGCCATCACTACTGTAATAATTGGCTGACTTGAATGCTATTCAATCTTAGGAAAAGTAATTTTACTTTATCAGAAATGTTTTTATGTTCGTTAAGAATTGAACTAACATTTAGTATTTATGTATTTTTACTTACATTATTTATTGCTTCAAATATTACTTTTAATGAGGATTTTAAGATATCTATTCTAAAGATACTTAAAAAATTAACAATGCATACCCCATCAAATGCAAACAGGCACACTAAATTATTGTATACAGTAAACATTGTTACTATTAATTATACTCAACATTGTTGCTATTCTTATATTTTATCTCTCAGAATCACTTATAATGTACCAAGTTATATAATGCATGTATATGTATATGAGTGGTGTATTGTATATACAGTCTATGCTGCATTTAGGCCTAACCTAAACTAATATCATCATGACCTGTATTGTATGCAACAGATCTGTACAATCTAACCATATCAGGGACGTAGCCAGGATTTTGAAAAGGGGGGAGCCGTTATGCGAATTACGTATGACCCCGGCGGGGTCAAGGGGGCGGGGTCAAGGGGCGAATCCCCCTGTGAAGTAGCGCACTCTGAACGTTCTTAGGACTGTTTGAGAGGGATAATGTGAAAATTGCAATAGACGCATTTTAAATAAGCGAAAAAATAATTATATAATAAATCAACAGTGGCAGATTCAGAAATTCGAAAGAGAGGTAAAACAGGGACTCAGGGAGGGACTTTCACAGGAACCACCCACCTCAGCCCCACCATGGTTGGGGCTGAGGTAAGAAAATGTATGATTAGGGCATCTCTAGATGGCCGGAAATTACACTCTCGCACTTCAATTTGAATTTATTTTAAGGGGGAGGGGGTGCCTTGAATCCACCTCTGCTCAAAACGTTCTTTATCCAGAATAGTCATAATCACGAAAAATGGACATGAAAAACCAGATCACATCCTAAAAACAAGCAGCAGTCACTAAGACTACATCAGGAGCCGACTCGATGGAGTTTAATCATAATGTCATACCCAGGGAAGGGCACAGATCTGTTTTGAAAGGTGGAGGGGAGGGCATTTTGTGAGTCGACACCCACCCCAGCCCCACAATGGTTGGAGCTGAGGTGAGAAAATTTGTGGAAATAGTACCTCCAGATGGCCAGAAATGACACTTTTAGTAAAATTCATCATCATCACATCACCATTAGTCAAAATGAAGCGCCAAAAAAAATTCTCATGATCTTTTATCAGGGATTTTTGAAAACCATAGAGATCTTATTAATGTGTTTGTGTATACCATAGAAAACAAAGCTTAAAAACATTGTCTTTGAGTATGTACATTAATTATAGCCTACTTCAAAAACGTGATTTCACAAACACCTCAGCCCCACCATGGCTGGGGCTGAGGTGAGAAAATTTGAGGAAATGGTACCTCTCGAATTGTCCGGAAATGACACTTTTATATAGTAAAATTCATCATCATCACATTACCATTATAGTCAAAATGAAACGCCAACAAATTTCTCATGATCTTTTATCAGGGATCTACTTAATATCCAGGACAACTTAGGCCTAATTATAGCTTACTAAGCTTTAACTATATACTACCGTATATTATGATCAACAAATCACAACTTTTTTTTGCATTCAGCACAATTTTCTTCACTTTTTATTGTTATTAATATTAATATCAATTATTACTATCGTCATCATCATCATTGTTATTATTATTATTATTACTATTAGTAGTAGTATTATTAAACAAACATTTAAAGAAATCAGGGA
>NW_022718959.1:21373-23834 GCF_011630105.1 Anneissia japonica
ACCTGGCCTGAGATTTATGGATTTAAGATTTTTTTAAATCACGCTTAGGCCTATGTGTTCTATTAGGCCTATGTATAACGTGTACTGATGCATATTTACATGTTTAGAAGTATTCATTTTGAGTGATCTCAGGAAAGAATTTGTATTGGCTCAAGATTAAGCTTTCAAATTTCAACACTGTGTACAAAGGGGGGGGGGAGCCGCGGCTCCCACGGCTCCCCCCTGGATACGTCCCTGAACCATATACAATCCCTAAATAGATGTCTTATATGTAAACATTATGCACATATCCAATGTACTTTGGTGTGCTCTGAGTGGTATTGTGTACCATGTAATGCTTCCTTATTTGCATTTAACCATATTCTAGATGATGAGGAATTCTTACATGAAATTAATTATAACTTTAAAAATCAACCTGTCAATTTTGATAAATTAAATCAGCTGAGTATTAACCCTTTTGATTTAGACTATGATGTCCCATCCAGTTGTAGGGACCACCTTAGTGATAGTTTTAATGACTTGGTGCAAGACATTGACACAAATTTTAGTTTTATTCACTTTAATGCTCGCAGTCTTACTAAAAATTTTACAGAAATATTTGATTATCTCCAGACTCTAAATCATAACTTTACCATCTTATGCTTCACTGAAACTTGGTTTAATGCCTATAATCCCTATACATTGTATAATATTCCAGGTTATAAACTCATTCATTATGATAGGTCAAACAAGAAAGGTGGTGGTATTGCACTTTATATAGCAGATAACATCAATTATAAGTGTAGACCTGATCTCAGCAATATTATTGTGATGTTTGTGAAACCCTCTGTATTGAAATTGAGGCAAAACCAATAAATATCATTTTATCAGTTATTTATAGACCACCAGAAAAGTGTGTTGAATCATTTCATGAATGTATTTCTTTATTGTTGGAAGAGGTCAACAAAGAAAAAAAGGCTTTTTATACATGTGGGGATATCAATATTGATCTCTTAAAAGCCGACTCTCACAAACTAACATCTGATTATCTTAGTACTTTATTTTCATCAAATTTGCTTCCCATTATAGATAGACCCACTCGTATAACTAAAACCTCTGCCTCTTTAATTGATCATATATATTGTAACTCACCTGTTCATAAATTCAAATCTGGTATACTCTACTGTGACATAACTGATCATTTACCGATATTTTGTATTTCTTGCAAAGATAAACCGTTTATATCAAGTAGATCTAAATATACATATACCAGAATAATCAACGACACTACTATTTATTCTTTATCATCTGAACTTATGGTTACTGACTGGTCTGAAATCCTTAATGCTTCAAACAAGACTGATGGAATGTATTACTTATTTTATACAAAATTTATGAATATTTATAATAAGCATGTAAAACTCCGCAAGAAAAGAACCAATATTCGTAAACAAAATAAACCATGGTTAACTAATGGGATTATTCATTCTATTAATACTAGAAGTAGATTATATAAAAAGTATATGAAATCTGGTAAAGAGATCGATAAAAAAAGGTACACTAATTTCAGAAATAAACTAACTAACATAATCCGCTTATCTTCTAGAAATTACTTCAAAAAACAATTCGATATTGACAGAAATAATATTAAGGCCACTTGGCAAACAATCAATTCCATGCTCGGCAGAAATACCAAATCTAAGTTTCCACATTACTTTATTAAAAATAATATGAAAATCACAGACCAGTCTAAAATTACTAATGAGTTTAATAAATACTTTTCAGAAATCGGCCATAAACTTTCTCAACCAATTAATATGTCATACATTAATTACTCAGCATTTCTTATTACTCACCTAATATTCATTCCTTATTTCTTACACCAGTGTCGGAGAAAGACATTATTGACATTACTGACTTATTCAAATCTAACAAAAGTCCAGGCGCCGATGATATTCATTCAGATGTTATTAAAAAAGTTTCTCCATTTATATGTAAACCATTGTGTCACATTTTTAACATTTAATTTCAGTCTGGTAAGTTTCCAAGTTCTCTAAAATTTGCAAAAATTATACTTATTTAAAAAAATAATGATCCCCACCAATTATAGACCTATAGCACTACTCCCTTGTTTTTCAAAAATTCTCGAAAAATTTATTTATAACAGATTATTAGCATTTTTTTCTAAGTATCAAATTTTACACACAAATCAATAGGGATTCAGGAAAGCACATGGTACAGATCTTGCGGTGCTCCACATGTACGAAAAATTAACCTCTTTACTTGCAAAAAAAATCACACAATCTATATTTTCTTGGATTTATCTAAGGCCTTTGACACCATAGATCATGATATTTTACTCTCAAAATTATCTAATTATGGTGTCAGAGGCCTTCCATTACAATTAATAAGAGATTATCTTACAGACAGACAACAATTTACCTCTATTAATTCATTTGATTCTAACTTATTACCTATAACC
>NW_022718959.1:24205-27840 GCF_011630105.1 Anneissia japonica
TATTTTACCTTATATTAACTATTGCAACATTGCCTGGGCTACAACCACTGGTAAATTTTCACAATTGTGCCCCTGGGCAAGCTCTGAAACAACTAAAATTCATTGTTTATTTCGATTACAAAAGAAAGCGCTCAGAATATGCACAGGGGCACCCCCAGGTCTCATTCCAAACATTTATTTTATTCTCTTAATACTTTGAATATCTTCGATCTTAACAAGCTTCAAACAGCCTTGCTAATGTTTCGATTAAATAACAATCAACTCCCCTCTCATTTTCATACATTTTTCACTAACTTCTGCCAATACCATTCATATGATACCAGGTCTTCAACCGTCAAAAATTTTATTTATGAAAGCCACACTACTTTACTAAGGAGGACATCTTTTATTTATAATGGGCCATACATATGGAACAATTTAACCTTTAAACCTAAATTAACACAAACAATTTACCTTTTAAACTTAAATTAACACACACCTTAAAATCTCTTAAAAGAAAATATAAACAATCCCTAATAGATAAGTATGCATCTTAGTTATTCATTTTCCTCTATTCAATTAAATTGTGGAAAAATATTAAAAATACAATCCTCTTCATCTCATCTCATTTTATTTTATTCTTTTCTTCCTGATTATTACTCAATTTTTATTTGTTACACCCAGAAATATTTTTCTACCTTTATTATCTACTTTATTTATTTATTTTTTTCCTGTTTATTTCCTTATTACTTTTTTTATCACTAGCCATTTACTAATTCAGTATATGTTTTTTTGGAGAATCAGACTCAAAGCCTTCCTGGCTTATTGTTTCCTCCACACACAATGAATATTCACTGTATCCATTAAACAGTATTTAAATTTATATTGTTATCCATACTATGAAAGTCTATCATGATCATATTATTGTTATCTTTTAAATAGGTTCTTATATCTTCATATATATATATATATATACACCAATCATAAATCCTATCCTTTCATCGACAGTAAATCGAAAGCGAAAGAAATGAATCAAACCCCCAGTTGAGTAAGTCTAGCACATACAATTTGCAATGAAGGTGGACTTTATTGCCAGCATGTACAGTAGGCCCCATTGTAAATTACACAAAAGATGTCATAAATCATGGAGTAAAGAATATTCTTTAATCCATGCATATATAAAGCAATATTTGTAACAATGAGACAATAAGATACCGTGCCTTTAGGCACATAATACTATCGACAGCGAAAGAAATGAATCAAACCCCCAATTGAGTCAGTCCAGCACATACAACTTGCAATGAAGGTGGACATTATTGCCAGCATGTAGGCCCCTAAGTATTACAGCCGTTGTAAATTACACAAAAGATGTCATACATCATGGAGTAAAAAATATTCTTTAATATCCTTTAATTTTCTTTTCCGTTTCTTTCCCTTTCAATATTTACATATGTTTATATATCATTTGAAAATGATAATTAGCCATCTCATAGACATGAGGTCTATTCGATATTAGTGTCTTCACACCATTAATTTGAATATTTGATTTATGTTTATATAATTTCATTCATGCTAAAACTAGCTTTAATATAAATGATGTTTAATATCTGCATCTATCTCTCTACCTCTGCACTTGCTCTCATACCATACAAAGCAGTTATTTACTTATTTTTTAAATTTTCATCACTTTCGATTGATTACCAGTTCGTTATTCCTTAACAGTTTTCTATTATTTTTTTAAAATTTCCATTTCTTTCATGTACCTTTCTTAATTGGCAATCATCCTGAAATCCAACGTGGCAGTTGTCAGACTTCTTTCTAAATGGTGTTACTTCACTGCCATAGGCCGGTCTCACTATGATTATGAGATGTTTGATGATTGCATGATATCCTTAATTATACATATACATTTGTATGAAATTTTTCATTAGTGTTGATCCAGCAAAATAAAAAACAATAGTACTCGCACTACGTTTCGCGAACGATCCGTTCGCTTTTTCAAGTAGACTGGTGATGTTATTTCCAGTCTGGTCTGACGTCACCTCGGTGTTGTCGAAGTGCATCGCTGCGTCGTCAACGAGCACCCCCTCCCCCTCTTAGTGTTGTGGTTCAATGTGATATCATCATAGATATGTGATAGAGTGTGTCCTCCTTCATCTCTGTTCATAGTATCTGTTGTTTTTCTGATCCATAAAGATTCTCTGACTTTTCGTTCAAACCATGAGCTTTCTTTCTGTAATATTTTTATGTCCCAATTTGGAATATGATTTAGTTAGTGGCATGATCGGTGATTGCAGATTTATTTAAAATTTTGGAATCGGACAACCTTGCTGATCTTGTTCGGATTCCTACTGTGTTCTTTTGAACATCTGTTTGATGTCCTGAATCCTGGTTTTGAGTGACCTTCCTGTTTCACCAATATATACTTTTCTGCAATTTAAGCATGATACTTGGTAAATGCAGCCACAGGTTTCCTCTTTTTGTATTTTGTCTTTAGGGTGGACCAGTTCTTGTCTGATCTTGTTTTGTGGAATAAAGTACGTGTTAATTTTGTGTGTTGCTAGTGTTCTCTTTATCCGTTCGGACATCCCTTTAACATATGGAATACCTATCGAACCTCTGGCCTTTTCCATTTTATCTTTAGTTTGGCGTTCACTGATATTTGATGCTTTATTCTTTCTTCTATTAAAAGCTTTCTTAAATGCCCATTTGGGATAGTTACAATTGTGTAGTGTTTGTTTGATGTTTTCCATTTCGTGATGTTTGTCTTCTTCTGTTGTAACTATATTGTCACATCTGTCTACCAAAGTATTGATGATGCTTAACTTGTGATCTAACGGATGATGTGAGTGAAAATCCAAATATTGGTTCGTGTGGGTTGGTTTTCGATATACTGTTGTACTTAGGGAACCGTCATGCTGCAGGGAAATGGTAATGTCCACAAACGGTATCTTTCCGTTTTCCAGATGTTTAATTGTGAATTGGATGTTTTTCGACGGATCTATGTTGTTGAGATGATTTAAAAGTGGCGTGGTTGCATTCTCCGGAATTATGGCTAATATGTCATCTACATATCTTCTTCAATATGATGGTTTGATTTCAATTGGTGCTGATGTAATTGCTTGTTGTTCTAACCATTCCATGAAGAAGTTTGCGATGATGGGACTCACAGGACTGCCCATAGCAATTCCTTGTTTTTGTCTGAATATGCTGTTGTTAAAACTAAAATATGTTGCATTTAATACCTGTTTTAAGAGTTCAATAATGTCCTCTGTATGCAAGCCTGTTCTTAATTTTAGTTGAGTGTCTTGTAACAAACGTTTTTCCACTTCTTTTATTGCTGGGCCTGTAGGTGTCTTGGTGAATAATGAAATGACATCAAACGAAACTATTAGCCTGGGTGCAGTAAGAAATTAGCGGGAAAAAAGTAAAGGAAAATTTATTTTTGGTTTTTCTGAATCAGTATATCATATAGAGTCTCAGAAAAAAAATCCCCATTCTTAGAGCTTGGGCAATTTTTTTTATAGCACTTTAAATGTTTGACATAAAATATCCTATTTTTGGCTAATTAAGATGGGGGTAGGGGAAATAAATGTATGTTTTTAGTCACTTTTACATATGCTATGTATATCAAATGTAACAAGAACTTGGCTAAA
>NW_022718959.1:28142-45888 GCF_011630105.1 Anneissia japonica
TTAGTTAACTAGTTACTCTTTACTGTCTTTATCAATTTTAATTGAAATGATCATGATGCCAATTTCCAAGATGGCGTTCATCTTGTCGGAGAAAAGGGTTATTTTTGTAAGATTATATTATTATTATTATTATTATTATTATTACTATTATTACTATTGTACAAAATACAATCTCATCAAAGCAATCACATATAGAATATATATAAATATTATTATTTTAATAGTAGTATTATGCTTATTTATTATTGTTGAAATCATTAATAATAATATGTATATATTACTGTATTGCAGATATTTCATATTTTTGCGTAAAATGGGTCCACATTGTTTGAATTTACACGTAAAGTGGGTCCGCTCTGATATTGTCCCACACCGTTTGAAAATCCTGGTCATGGCATTGATCCTCAATTATCATCGTCACCCTCAACACCATCATCGTCACCCTCATCACCATCCTCACCAATCATTGTTAACATCAGCACCATCACCTTCATCCTACTAATCATCCTCATCCATCATCATCCTTATTCTCATCATCATCAACCTCATCCTTATCCTACTTATCATCATCGCTCATTCATCATCATAGTCCTCATTATCATCATCATTGTCATTATCATCCTCATCATCATCCTCATTACAATCATCATCTATCATCATCATCCATCATCATCATCCTTGTCCTCATCATCAACCACATCATCATCATCCTTATTAATCATCATTATCAATCATCATCCTAATCATGAGGATGATAATGAAGAGGATGAGGACGGCAAGAATGAAGATGAGGATGAGGGGCAGACGGGATGTTTCTCATCATTCGTCATCATTAACCTCATCAAAATCATTCTCTTCAATCATCCTCATCATTATCACGATCACCCTCATCAACGACCATTATCATCAATCATAATCATCATCCTTATTTTCATCATCATCAAACTCATCATCCTAATCCTTCTCCTTATTGTCATCATTATCCTCACCATCAGCATCATTTTCTTCCTCATCATCATCCATCATCAATCATCATCTGCCTCATCATCTTCCTTCTCCTCATCAGCCACATCATCCTCATCCTCCTCATCATCATTCTTATCTTAATCACCGTAATCATAATCATCATTACTATCATCCTCATTATTATCATCATCATCATCATCGTCATCATTACCATCATCATTTTCATCATTATCCTCTTCATTATCAGTCACTACCATCATCATGAGGATGATGAAGATGAGGACGACGAGAATGAAGATAATGACAAGGGTGAGGATGAGAGGGATGATTCTCATCATTCATCATCATCATCATCATCATTCTCATCAATCCTTTTCTATCATTCTCATCACCATCATCACAATCATTATCATCAACAACAACCATTATCATCAATCGTAATCACCATCATCTTCTTCCTCACCACCATCATCATCATCATCATCATCATCATCATCATCATCATCATCATCATCATCGTTCTTCTCATCATCATCAACATCCTCCTTATAATGGGGAATATAATGAGGATGGGGATGACAATAAGGAAGATGATGATGATAATAATAATAATGACATCAGTATATTAAGAATAACAGTACAAACGCTAATAGTAAGGTGAATTATAAACTATAAATTTGTTTAAACGCATAAGAATAATGATATACTATATTAATAATATTATAGAGTAACAAATAATAGTAAAAATGTTGTGTAGAAAGATTAAATTTAAATAGGTAAACATTTCCTTTAATTTTGATTGTCGTAGACTTGGAATTCGGTGGGTTGACGTCATCATTCCAAATTTGCTTGGGAGGTGGGGAATTCCCGTCTGACAGGCCTAGATGCCCGACAAGGTTGCTACACCACAAATAATGATTTCCTTATCCATATAACATTATTTTGATTGCAAATCCCTAATATTTTGGCTTAAAGGCAAAATTTTGGGCCATACAAAGCTAAAAAGAAACTCTCCCATAAGCCCAGGGAAGTTTATTCCGGGACTCTGACTGAGGGTCTAGTCGGCCCTGTGTTTAGACCCACCTTATCAGACCCCCCTGGGGCCACCACTGAACGACTATATATGTTTTTTATTCCTGTATGTATAATATTGTATTGGGATTATATTGTACTTTGATAACATTTTTACATTAAAAACATAGTTTTTACCACCTTAATGGACGCCATCTTGGAAATTATCATGATGACGTCATCATTCCAATCAAATTTTTAAATGAGAGTGATGAGTAACTATTTAGCCAAGTTGTTGTTACATTTCATATCCACAGTATATGTAAAAGTGACCAAAAGCATAAATTTATTTCCCCTACCCCCATCTTAAATAGTTTAAATTAGGGTATTTTAGGTCAAAATTTCAAAAATTGCCCAAGCCCTAGGCATGGGGATTTTTTTTCTGAGACACTATAGGGTATGTTGATTCAGAAAAACCAAAAATTAATTTTCCTTTACTTTTTTCCCGCTAAAGTTCATTTCAGCAGTTTTACAACCAGACTATATTGTCTCGGTGGGCCGTACATGTATATCTCTTAGTTCTTTTGTTAATTGTTTTGAGTTCTCTACATGATGTTCTGTGAGACCAATCAAAGGGCTAAGTATGTCTGCTAATAATCTGGAAGCCTGGTAGTAAATTGTGTTAATATTGTCTACGATGGGTCGTAAGGGCCAGTTCTCTTTGTATTTTTGGTAGGCAGTAAAGTCTAGGTGTAATTTCCGCCGTTGGAAATAAGAGGTGTTTGAGTTTCTCTGAAATTTTCTTGTCATTTTTCCATTTGTTTATGAGTGTAAACTAAGTTTCTCTTGTATTTCTGAGTTGGATTGTGTGTTAGACATTCATACGTACTGTTATCTGCCAACATCATTTTCACTTTTTCTTTATAATCTACTGTGTTTAGAAGAACTGTTGCCCTTCCTTTATCTGCAGGTAGAATTAGAATGTTTTTATCCTTTTTTAATTGATTAAGGGCTTTTCTTTCTTCAGATGTTATGTTGTTAGGTGGTATCTTTGAGGATTTAATAATACTGGTAATTTTACCTCTAATAAGGTCCCGTTCGTTTTCAGGCGCTAGCTTACATGCTGCCTCGGTGGCTACGATCAACTCATCCACGGAATTGGTGTCTCTGCTTACCGCAAAATTAAGGCCTCGTTGTAATAGCTCACGTTATTGTTTAGAGATGTCCTGTCAGATAAATTAACCACCCATTTCTCCTTAAGTTGTGTTCCATTCAGATCTAATTCTTGATGTAATTCCTTTTCTAGATTTTTACTTTTGTTTTTCCACCAGTCTAGCTTACGTTTTTGTCTATCACGAACCTTCACATACTCAGCTTCCTTACTGTTGTTTATGAAATTCCGTATAATGTTATTATCCCCTCTGTCGGTGACCGTTTCTCCGATTTTCTTACTTAGAATTTCTTCTTCAATACCTAGTTGTTTAATGTTATTCGTTGTTAATCTTATCCTTTCTTGTAATAATTGTCTTTCTGCTTTCTTAATGATGTTTAACCCTTGCAATGCAGCGAAAATACTCGGTGGTTTCTTTGGCGCGAAACGTTCCTCACTAATTTTTCCTGTTGGCGTATTAATTTGACGCAATTCTGACCATATTTCAAACGAATATTTTGAAATAAATTCATTTGGATCCAAATATAATTTGTATGAAATTTTTCATTAGTGTTGATCCAGCAAAATAAAAAACAATAGTACTCACACTACGTTTCGCGAACGATCCGTTCGCTTTTTCAAGTAGACTGGTGATGTTATTTCCAGTCTGGTCTGACGTCACCTCGGTGTTGTTGAGGTCGAAGTAACATCACCAGACTACTTGAAAAAGCGAACGGATCGTTCGCGAAACGTACAGTAGTGTGAGTACTATTGTTTTTTTTTTTGTTTTTTTATATTTTGCTGGATCAACACTAATGAAAAATTTCATACAAATTATATTTTGATCCAAATGAATTTATTTCAAAATATACATATACACAATATTGATTCACTGTGCTGGTAGTTTATATATGTAAATATGAAAAAAAAATGTTGGCCGCCATCTTGATATCCTATATGGCAGCCATCTTGAAATTCAATATGGCGGCCTTCTGACATAATTTCTGATATCTGCATGATACTCCCGGATATCGAAAATACTAGTAGAGATCTTTGAAAGTGGTGGGTGTTGTAGATATGACGATATTTACAACATTATCAATAATTAATTTGACGGCCATGTTGAAATAGTATGGCAGCAATCTTGAAATTCAATGGTGGCATTCTGACATAATTTCTGATGGCTACATGATAGTCCTTGATATCGAAAACATGGGTAACGATCTTTGATTGACAGTGCTAGGTGCTGTAGATAAGATATTGACAAAAATAGCAATAATTTGGTGGCCATCTTGTAATCCAATATGGCGGCGCCATCTGACATAATTTCTGATGATTGCATGACACTCCCTGATATTGAAAACATGGGTAATGATCTTCAGTTAGAGTGATATGTGCTGTAAATATGAATACATAGGCTAAAATTAATTATTTTGGCGGCCATATTAAATTTCAAGATGGCGACATCTTAAAATTTAATATGGTGGTTTTCTGACATAATTTCTGATGGCTGCATGGTAGTTCCCGATATCGAAAACATGGCAACGGTCTTTGATTGACAGTGCTTACTGTAGATATGGATATTGATAAAAATATCATTAATCTGGTGGCCATCTTGAAATCTAATATGGCGGCGCCATCTGACATAATTTCTGATGATTGCATGACACTCCCTGATATTGAAAACATGGGTAATGATCTTCATTTGGCAATGACGTGTGCTGTAGATATGAATATATGGCTAAAATCAAATTTTTTGGTGGCCATATTGGATTTCAAGATGGTGGCCATTAGGAGGAGTTATTTTTTGGGGTCTTTTTTTTTTTAATGATCTTTAGGTGTTATAGTATCACTGTGGGAAGTTTTATGCTTTCTTCCAGAAGTGCACGATTCCACCTGAAATTCAACCTTGGCCGCTCTACTATACCATAAATTTGCATGTGGCACCTCTGTGGCCTGAAATGTCACTCCCAAACTTAGAAAAAAAATTGGTCTGAAAGTCACAAACAAATTTAACAGATAGAATTTAACTATTGATGTTAGTCGAGAGAGTGTCAACTGGTCGTTTAGATTGTTTTCAAGATTCTATATGCATGCCACTATATATCCTGGCACCAAAAATCATAGAATAGACTTAAAAGCTTTTGTTCACGGTTAATACGGTATCAATTACTGGATCAACTCTTATTATCATTTTGAACTTAATTAAGATACCTTATCATTTTTATCAAATAGGTTTGGAATATCACAACTTCTATAAATTAATGAAATCAATATTATGATAATTGGTATTATATACGCAATTAGCAATTGTAAACACCCCCACCCCCTCACACGCACAGACAATAAGTTATTGTGTTTAAATAAAATTTAACGCATGCAGTACCGATGGCGGAGGTAGTGCACTCTTTGCTCATGAGCATCGCGTTCCACATCCACCAAGAATGGTTTGTAAATCTTTTTAGGAATTGCTTATGAATTATATATTTTTAGTTGAATGTATAATTGAATGAAGTGTATTAAAGAATGGTAATGGTTGAGGATTTGTAAAGCTTACTGCGTGGTCTCTATGTGCTGTATGTTACAAAAAAGAAGAAACAACCAAAAAACAATATCAATCCTAAGTCTATCTAAGCAACCTAAACAAACAACTAGCAGAGGAGCCATCATCATCGTACCCATTTTCTTGCAATTTGTGACCACTTGCAAGCAGTGGAAAAAAGTAAACAACAGAAATGAAAAATTCAAAGGTTTGAAAAAGGTAGGTCTTCAGTCTCTCTTTAATTATGGAAATAGAAGACGACTTCTGGATATCAACTTGGAGTTTATTCCATAGATTGGGAAAAGCAGCAGTAAAAGACCTCTCTCCATATTTCGAACGGATTAAATGGGTAGGTAGAATTATATGGACATGATGAGTACGAAGACTAGGAACAAGTTGATGGCTGGTGCTGGATAAGATCAATCAAGTACGTCGATGATAAGTTGTGGATGTATTTAAATGTATGAAGAAGGATCTTGAATGTTATGCATTGTCTTACTGGAAGCCAGTGAAGTGTTCTCAGTGTAAGGGTGATGTGTTGAGGTTTCGGTATTTGACGAGGCGTGTGGCAGTATTTAATTGAAGTTGTATACGCTTGATTGATGCATTTGGTGTCCACATAAGATTCCGTTGCAATAGTCTATCTAGATGTAACGAGAGAGTGCACAAGCTTCAATGTAGCCTCCTCGTTCAGAAACCGTCTGATGCTTGATGTTTCTGATGTGGTAAGAAACATATTTACAAATGTTGGTTACATGTTTTTTAAGCGTCATTAAACGCCGATATTTCGAACAGAAATGATGGAACAATAGTGGTATTGCCAACCAGGGAACAGTTAAATTACATGAAATAATCTTGAAATACTAAAGCGTGTTAATCCTTTTGTTCGCTATTGTTCATGTCAGTTAGATTTCTGAGAGTAAGGTACCTGAATGTGTGGTGAATTCGTGAAGGGTGGTTCTGTTGAATTATTATAATATTGTAAGGCCTACCAATATTATTCATGATGTGTCTATTGCAATTTTCAATTGTTTTGAGGGTATAGTCTTATCTCCCAGGGGTCTTCACCCCCTGGACCCCACCAGGGGTCTTCCCTGAGCCCCTACAGGGGTCCTTGGCATAAGGAGGGGACAGCGTACTAATCTACGTACCTCACAATCCCCCCTCCCTTTAAAAATCCTCGCTATGTCCTTGGTCAGTAATGTAAGATATTAGAACACCTGCTAAAAAAACTCTGTCATTTTTATTTGTGAATGTTATCAATAAGGGTCCCTGAGGATGATGAAATTCAAGTAGGTTTTGATATCAATGAATAAAACGAATTTGAAATCATATTAATAAAGTTGTGTACTTTATTGTTACCATAATTTATAAGATTAACATTAAAATTGCCCATAATATGGAAATTTTGCTTTCTGAGTTGATTTTCAATGTTCAAAGTTTATTTCCACAAATCAATAATATTATATATTATACATATGATAATAATAATAATAATAATAATAATAATAATAATAATAATAATAATAATATAGTATACAGATATAATAAATCGTCAAACAATTGAATTTGATTTGTGGAGGAGGCTATATAAGCTGATTAGACTCGTCTGATCAGCTTAAAGCCATAGCCCCCTTACATAATGGTTTAAATCGTATTACTAATTTTATGTTTTTAAAGCAAAACAAAAAAAGGGAAACATAAAAAAAATATAAAAAATAAATAAATAAATAGATAACACAAAAACAAAATAAATGAAACAAATATGATTATATTATATGTAAATCTTGTGAGAACCATTAACTTTTCTTTTCTTATGCATATCATGATAACAAATTTAATTATAATAGTAATAGTAGCAACAATAATGATAATAATAATAATAATATTACCGACAACAATAGCAGTAATAATAATAATAATAATAATAATAATAGTAATAATAATAATATCAAAGACAGTAATAACAATGATAGTAGTAATAACAATGACAATAATAAAAATAATATCATTACCATTACTATCACAAACCACTACCACAATCACCACTACTAACAAACCAGGAAACATACCCGTATTAGACCACAACAAGACACACGTCTAAAGAAAATATTTATTCTTCGTAAGTAGAGATTAAGGACTGCTTATAGGATTTTTTAAAAGTGTTTACGGAAAGTGTTGTTTTTAGGTCGTCTTGAAGATTCAGCCATAATATGGAATAGAATGGCGTCTTAGCTCAGTTGAGTAATTATTGTTAATTATGTAATTTGAATTTTGGGAAAATCTAATCGGATAATTATGAATACTTGAGGCTCCGGTAAAAAGGTTTTTTAAACAATATGGGAAAGAATTTTTAGAAAGACGAAACATAAACAAAACAACTTGGAGCTTATTAAGGTCATAGATATTAAGAATGTTGTATTTTTTAAAGATAGCTTTAGTATGAGATCTGAAGGAAGTTCCGGCACAAATCCGGAGAGCCCGCTTTTAAAGACGAAATATTTGATCTAATTTAGTTGATTGAGTACTGTTCCAAGGACATAGGTATTCAAAATTGTCGATGTTAATTGCCCAAGCAATATTGCAATATGAGAGATATCGTAAAACAATAGTATTATATAAAGCAATAAGAATATTGGAAGGAAAATAAAGTTTTAGTTTGCTCATCATACCTATGTTACGTGATAATAGATTTCTTACTTGATTAATATGGGGTTTCCAATCAAGATTGGAATCGATTGTGATTCCTAAGAATTTGGTCTCAGTAACACAAGAAATCTTATTTTTATCAATATACAAATCATAATTAAATTTAGCCAGTTTGGGTTTTTAAATAAAATATAATTAGTTTTTGAGACATTTAGGGAAAATTTGTTTAATTTGAACCAGTTTGAGACTTTATGTAATTCAATGTTTAATGTATCAAATAATAAGTTTTTATCGTTTAAATGAGAATACACAATATTTGTATCATCTGCAAAAAGAATAAAATTAAGTAATTTGGAGGAATTGGGAATATCGTTAACGTAAATAAGAAATAATAAAAGGCCAAGAATTGAACCCTGAGGTACGCCACAGATGATACGTGAAAGTTGAGATTCATAAGAATTTACAGAGGTTAATTGGAAGCAGTTAGATAAATAGCTTTTAATAAATTGAAGGGGAATACCCCTTATACCATAGTTATTAAGTTTACGCAGAAGAATATTATGATCTATAGTGTCAAAGGCTTTTGATAAGTCTAGGAAAACACCGATTGTATAGTTCTGTTTAGAGAGGGCGCTTGTTATCTGTTCATAAATATCAATTAATGCAAATTTAGTAGAGTAACTTTTTCTGTAACCATACTGACCGTTAAATAAGACATCATGTTTGTTAAAAAATCTATTAGTCTGTTATAAATAATATGTTCTAAGACTTTTGATAAACAGGGAAGTAAGGAAATTGGTCTATAATTTTTGAATTTATGAGGATCATCTTTCTTTAAAACAGGGATTACCATTACAACCTTTAGGGATCTGGAAAAACTCCATTAATCAGGGATATATTAAAAATATGGGTCAAAGCTTTTAACAATATATGGGGAAATAGATTTTATAACTTTGCTTAGATAGTCGTCAACTCCTGTACTCTTCTTTTCATTTAGTTTGGAGATTAGATCGACCACCTCGTCTTCAGAGACTGGAGAAAGAAAAAGAGAATTTTGTATAGGTTGGGGTAGGAATGAAGCATATTTCAGATTAAAATCTGGAATCTTTATACTTCTTGCTAAATTTGGACCAATGTTAACAAAATAATCATTAAAATGAGATGCAATGCTTAAAGGATCAGTAATTTTGTCTTCATTGTGAATAAAATATGATGGCTTTGGATTATTTTTGGTTTTACCCAGTACTTTGTTTATTACTTGCCAGGTTTTTTGTATATTAAATTTATATAATTTAAATTTTTCTATGTAATGCTTTTTTTGAAGTCTTTAATAACTTAGTTTTTATAGTTTATTTCTTGTATCAATTGATTTAATTAAGCCGTCAGTAATCCAATGCTTTTGTTCTTTACAATAATTCCGTTTACAGCGATGTTTCTTGTGTAAAAATGATTAAATTTTGAATTAAATACATTGTAGGCTCGGGTTGGATCTTCATTGATATTATGAACATCATTCCAGTTGAGATTAGAAAGATCGTTAATTAGTGCAGTCAAATTATTAATCGTAATTTTTGTGATATATATATAATCGGAATTTTTATTTATAGCTGGATTAGATATTTGGAATCTATTATTATGTATTAAGAAAAATATGGGATAATGATCAGATATATCGGACACTAAAATACCAGGGGAGATTTTGTCTAAAATATTATTTGTAAATACGTTATCAATAAGTGTAGCTGTTTTTATTGTTATTCGTGTGGGTTTCGTTGCTAGAGGATAAACAGTTTTATATGTCTGGTTTGTTGCCTGTATAGAAATTAATTAGTTTAGACACCAACATCATATCTGTAGCTTATTTATTTCCAATTATATGCACATTTTAGATAAATTTGGCGGCCATTTTGAAAAATGGCCGCCATTTGCATACAAAGTGAAAAATCAAGTGTCAACTGCTTCTAACATTCCACTCCCCCTAACTTGATTTCTAGGCCTCTTTTTAATTTTTTTTTCCTAGTCTAAGAGGTCTGGACGCAATGTATACTGCAATTGCTGGCCTATATATATATAGCCACACCTCCACCTTTTCTCTGATTTCTAGAATTATGAATAAGATTATAACCAGGAATATGATAAAAAGAATAATTTGTTGAGTTCTCATTAAAGAACGTTTCATTAAAACATAAAGCTGAAAATTTGTGCTTAAGAAGATCCAAGTAGTCATTTACTTCGTCAAAGTGTTTTACTAAACTTCTGGTATTTAAATTGAATATGCTAAATGAGTAATCTTCATTTGAATAATTTTGATTACAGGAGTCAATGAAATTGTAGTTACATGCGTTATTATTATCTGGAAAAAGGAAGTTATTGTTTGAATTAGAATGCTCAAGATCAATATCAAATGGATTGAAACACAAATCATTTTTATCGAGGTCTACCTGGTCCCCGAAAAAAACCTTTATTTGATATAAAAATTCATTGTCCTTTCAATAATGGTTGAAAGAAATCACACATGATGGACATAATATGTTCTCAGAAGAAGTTATGTTGCATATAAAGCATTACATAATTTATCTAATACAATAATTAAATTAAACAAAAAATTTAAAACAATTATTATAAGATAAGATACAAAAGATAATAAAGTATCACTAATATATATTATTTTCGAAAACAGTAATACCGTTTATGTTCAGTAAATGTTAACGGGCAAATATTACTTCGAGACTCAATATATGCAAAACAAGATATAGGCCTATGGTCTTATAACAGTATTTAGAGACAGGGAGGCAGGAAAAACAAGGAAGGGTATTGTGACATGCTTCATGGAAGAAAAGCAATTTTTTGAAACAGGACATTATTCTTTCACAATAAAATATTAAAGAGCAAGTTATAAGTTCACCTATTTGAGCAGCAAAGCAGTACATAATGATTGAACTGTACGTACAGGTGAATAATTAAAATACCGTGACTTACGGAATGTGTACATTTTACTAATGATGCCAATAAAAAGTACTTTTCATCATAACAGATAAACAGAATAACGATTTCTGGAACTTAGTAAATTAGCATCATGTTCTGTAATATGAAAAAATATATAACGTTTTATTTTTAAGTTCCGGGACATAGTTTCCTAATATTGTCCAAGGACATAATTCTTTTCATATATTCTTTGCCATTTTGCTCACGAATCACTGCGTAGATACGACCATCGATTGACCACGAAGCTGTAACACATTCCTTCTTTTTGAGTGCAATTATTAAGTCTCGTCGATATCTTGTGAGATCTTCCTGGATTGATCTACAAGTACCTTTTAGTTTTTTCTAGCCTTAATAATAATTTCATTGCGTTTGTGATAGTGGCAAAACTTCACGATGATGGGCCTTGCTTTGCCTGCCATCTGCTTTCCAATACGTTGAGATCAATCAATGTCGTCTAGAGTAAGATTGATATCCAAATCAGAGTTAACCAATTTAATGATGACACTATCCGTATTCTCAGAGGTCTGTTCTTCAATGCCGAAAAAACGAAGACAATTTCTCCGGCTATATTGTTGTAAGCCTATCAATAATGCTGTCTTCACTCACTTGTAGTTTATTAACTTGGACGGTGAGTGAATGGATATCATCCTGCTATTGGAGTTATTTGCTTACTAATAAGAACGTCAAGTTGTTTTAATACAGCTGGGCTTGCAAATGCCTCTTCAATATGGCCTTTTAAAATCTTTTTAAAATCCACGCTAGACAACAATTCGGCTATCGCATGTTTTGCGATAGCCTGTTGTTGTTTTGCAATAGCCTGTTGATCTTGTGTCTGGCTTCTGGTATGGCTCATTATTGAAGGGAAACAAAAATTCTAATTTCTTAATGGATTGTAATACCTATGAGAATACAATATTAGTTGAGCCAACGAAGAAATACTCACAAAAGGTTAGCACATAATTGTCCGATTAAAAATCACAATCGGAGAGACGATCAATGTACGTGTGCTCTCGTTGACTTCTAAGAAACTTTTAGATATAATGTTGTCGATTTCCGTTGAAAATGCATTGGCGGAGAGGTCAGGTGCTCTGTATACTATTCCTATTATGATGTTTTTACTTTTACTAGGAATTTATAAATAAACTTTCACAGATATTATTTTCGGGTTTGATGTCGATTCTTTCAATAGCGTTCATATGTTCATGTATATAGATGCCAACACTAACCCCTTTTATATTTTGGCTATTTAAATGAGGGAAAAGCGATTTTTTTTTTAACCGGATTCGAAACCTGAATACTTCTGACCAATCAGAAGTCTTGCTGCTCTCTCTGCAAAAATCCGAGTCACATCGAAAATGGCGACAGAAGTGTGTTAGAAGTTGGTCGATGATACACTAGAGGCAATTCTAGTGCAAGTTGAGCTCGCTCCTATATTATACAATAAAGACTCCATAGAATATAAGAACGACGTCAAAAAGGGACAAGTATATGCCGAAATTGGTGCCAGGTTTGGCGTCACAGGTAAGTTTCTCAGTCATAGCAATAACATAGGCCTAGGCCCTAGCCTAGATGAGGCATAGGGCCGCCGGCTAGGCCTAGGCGCTAGACAAGACATACTGGGCATTCAGACTGTGTTCTCGGTGCATGTTCTGGGCACATAATGTTTTCGGCACATGTCATTTTTTGTAGTCTGAACGTATGCTAATGGAATTTATGTCGAGCACAGAATGTTCTAGCTAGAACCCAGTTGAACCACGTTCTCGGAACAAAATGTTTTCGAACTACGACTCTAGAATGAAGTCTGAACGTGTGCCGAGCATAAAATGTTATAACTCGGCGGGCTTCAGTGACGTGACCTGACCTGCTTTGACATTCTTCCGAGGCGCAATGTACACATGTTAGGGCAAATAGAAAAATTTATTAGATTGTCACTCTCGCCAGCATCAAAAATTTGGGAAATATTGATGCGGGAATAATTTTTTTTTTTTTGCCGCATCAATTATTTCAACAGCATAAAAATAACAATGCAATTTTGTGACTTTAAATACATTTTCTTTAAAAAACTATAAAATGAAACCAGTTTTTATACAATATTTACTATTACATACCAAATATAAAAAAAAGTCCCCTCCCTCATCGATAAAAACAAAGGCGAAATAGGCCTAATCTATAATTGTTCCAATTAAAAATAAAACCGCCCTTCATCATTTTTTTTTTAGATGATAAGAGTGATAATCTAATAATATTTTCTATGTGCTCTTATAATACAGCAGTACTACTGTTCTCTTGATTAATTTATGCTGTAGGCCAACATTTTTTGGAACAAAACAAAATTCTGAAAACATGTTCTGACAGAGGAAGCACATGAAGTGCAGTCATCGAAATGAATTGCATAGTTGAAGTTTGGGAAGAAGGGAGCTAAGCACAAAATACCAAAGGATCTGGGAATAAGCAACTGTTCCAAAAGGTATCCGACAATCTTGAGATTTCCACAAAGACCCTGGGATCGTATAAGATACTGCATTCTTATATTATTATCAGTTTTAAGCTTTATAAATTATGATTACAGGGCTTAAGCTGGCAAAAAGAAATATTCAACAATTTTTTTGGCTATTTTGGTATGAAATTAATTAGCCAAATAGAAATTGCTGAGCCTATATAACAAGTCATTACTAACCTCCAGAGCTACATACTGCAGGCCTTTAGTAATAACTAAAACTAAACATACAGTATAATATAATTAATATTAAACCTAAAATTGAAATTACCTCAACCTAAAACTGAATATAATAATAAAAATACTGTAGTTTATTTCATAAAGGAGCATTCGATAGTTAAAAACTTAACTCTGATGTTAAAACTGCTTCAACACTGCATATATTTCAACGAAATTTCAAGATTTTATATTAATCTGCAGCCTAACTTTGTGCAGTATGTTGTAGAGTAGGTATAGCCATATTTAAAAATGCTTTACCTTTGTTTATAATCAAATTGTAACTTGATGTTTATCTTCAGGGGATCAAGTAAAAGCAAAGTTCAACCATATGAGAGATGGCTACCGAAAAAATTTAGAAAAGATTTGAAAATCAACACGTAGTGGAGCAGCAGTAGTTTTTGTGAAGCCCTATAAATGGTCAAAACAACTCCAGTTTTTAATAGCTCATTTACAACCCAAAAAGTAAGAACGATTGATTTTGAAATAATTATGTTCACAGACCTTGAAAAAAAAATAAAAAAAAATATCAATTCCAATGGAGTAGTTTTAAAAAAAAATTAATTATCAATTGCTAATACAGTAGAACCCTTATTAAGGGGACACCTTAATAGGGGTGTCCCCTTAAAAGGGGTACCCCTGTTCATGGGACACTACACAAAAACTTGAAATTGTCCCCTTAATAGCATGTTTTCATACAATTATGTTATATTGACATAAGATTCAATTACAGAAGAATTGGAAATAATTTGCAATGCAAATACGATTTATTTATAATATGAAAAACAAAGAAATCCCTGTGGTTAAGGGTAAAAATGTCAAGATCGTGGTTTATACGAAGTAACACATACAGTATGGGCCTATACTGATATTCACTCTAAGGATTCAGGAAAGAAAATTCTTGTTTATTGCTAAAAAGGTGTCAAAATATAAGGGTGAATGAATTGTTCTTATTTTGAGACTGTTGTAGTTGTAAAAAAGCATTAGGTGTTCCCTTAATAGGGGTTATTTAACCATTTGGCACACTCAGAAAGTGTCCCCGTTCCCTTAAATAGGGGTGTCCCAAAGGAGGGGGTTCTACTTTAAAAAGGCAAAAATTGTGACAGATTTAAATAGTTATAATGATATACTGTAATGTACATTTATTTCCCAAAGCAGTGCTTGTTCTGCCATGCAACTTTGCCAGCGTCTGAATCAAAATACTGGGCAAACTTGTTGCGAACTTCAATAGCGTCCTTCGATCCATGAATCCTCTTTTTTCCAAAGAATTAAGACAACCCCTCACAGTGATCTAAGATGTCTTGTGGGTTTTCAATTTGCATCTGTCCAGGAACTTTTCCAACAGGGCTTGTGAATTATGAAGGACACATGTTGCTTTGATTACATGATCTGTATTCTGTGGTGCAAGGTTAATCACTCGAAAAAAAATTCTAAATCTCGCACATAGCTGCCCAAAAACATTTTCAGAAATTCTTTTACCCCTTGAGTGCCTGTAATTGTAGATCCTCTTCTGATCTGTCAGTGCCTTGCCAGGAAAAGGCCCCATCATGGTCATGTTAAGGGGAAAAGGCCTCATCATGGTCATGTTATAAGGGGGAAAGCCTCATCACCTAAAATGACATGGGGCATTTCACCCAACTCAGGTGCACCTGGTAAACATTTTAAGCCAGGAAATTTCACTGTGCCCTTATCAATTGCCTTCGAGAGTGTGCTTCTTGCGAAGATACCCCCGTCACTTGCTGAACCATAGTTGCCAACATCAATATTGTAAAGCAATAATTAGCATCATCTAAGGCCAAAAGGACAATCGAAAAATGGCCCTTGTAACAAAAATACTTCGAGCCACTGTTGTTAGGAGCTTGAATATGACGTTTTCCATCAATAGCTCCTAGGCTTTTTGGGTAGTTCCATCGGAGGTAAAAGTCGTTTGCTAACTTTTCCCATTCGTCAGGTGATGATGGCATTACCATGTAAATACCGCTTAGTCTTTCCAATATTGCCACACGGACTTCTACAATGATCATTGACACTGTTAAAATGCCCATTCTATAGCTGTAATGGAATGATCCATATGAGTCACCGGTTGCTAAAAATCTGTAAATAAACGAATGAAAACATATTAAACTGGTTTTAGATAAAACAATGCATTGCCTCTTTTGCTTTTGTTTATTCCAATGTGATCCATTTTTAATGTGTTATGTCGAGTTATCTAATTACATATGTGTAAAATTTACATTAGTTTATACCTTAAACAGACAGATAGACGTTCTCTTGGTGAGATGGCTTTTCTGAACCGCGTGTCTTGTTTAACAATATCATCATGGATCAAGTTCAAAATGGTTTCAAATTGTTCTTCCGTCATCCGAAAATAGGCAAAATACTGATCTTCAATTGAATTTAAATCGTTTGTTATCAGGGAGACAAAGTGGCCAAGTTTTGGTCTCTTCTGGTTGATAGGGTTGACCCACACAGCATAGCAGGTCGAGATCCATGAAAAGTCGTATATAAAGATGTGGGTTACCCACATCTTTATAATTACACAAGTAATTAAAATTGTTTATTCACAGATTAATCTGACTGATAAACAATTCTACTATATTTGGCTGGTGCATATGAACTTCTATTTAGAGACATAATTTCATTATTTTCTTTCCAAAAATATTAAACGTTAACTAGCACCTCATAACGACGCCGTTGTATTTAGGTACACGCTACAGTGCACACAATGAGCCAACAACTTGGATAGCAGAGTTCCGCATGAGTGATTCACCCCACATCTTAATAGCTGGGTTCACGTCGAACTTTTATCTAGATACATCCACTTAACTAGTTAAAAGTTCGACGTGAACCACTCAATTATAGCTAGTTAAAGGAATTAAGTCACTTAAGTTAAGTGACTTAACTTTACTAGAATAACGGTAAATTAACTTGCTTAACGGTAAAGTCGGCCTGGATTAAAAGGACACGATTACGTAATGTAGGCATCTAAGCCAGCTTTGTTGTATTGTACCACCATTATCATCTTCTGGCTGGGAACAACGTACTGCAACAATGCTAACAACAGCATCGAAGTAGTCTCATTAGTCTGGTTTTCAGAAATTATTTGTAAACACCCAGCAAACGTCCGTTTTACGAATAGTCGATATTACCAATGACCTTTGCCCTTTGCATCATCGACCAAGTAATAACGTTAAAAAGTCCGATTGCGTACGTTTTTCAAAGATGATAATGTATATTTTTCTTAATAATAAAATCAGATTTGTTGTATTTATTTATTTACAATTCAATCTTTTCTATTTCTGCTATAATAGTCGCTATTAATTCAATTTCAACGAACTACCACCAACGCATCATGTTTACGATGAAATAAAAAAGTGTGTGGAAGTCAGCAACTTATTTGACACCGCGAAGCTAGATTTTGGCGAAGTGCATGTAAACAACACAATTGAGCGATCTAAAAACTACAAAACAAGACAGAAAGGTCCATAAAGTATACAGACGTTTTAATGAAAATTAAAGCAATATTTTGTTAGATGGAAGAATGCTAGCTAGCGATTAAAATAATTCGTTTTTTATCGAAGGTAAATGTAGCTAGGGCCAGGGCCTAGAGAATCTACCACTTAGATTGCGATAGAACACGCTGCTGCACTGGTCGTTGGTTCATACTGGTTGGCTAGGTTAGGTAGTGGAAACTCACACCTTCTCTACAGTAGTTTACAATTTTTTTGAA
>NW_022718959.1:46132-48535 GCF_011630105.1 Anneissia japonica
CTTTTTTCCTAACCCACATCTTTATAATCTACTTTTGCTGAGAGTTCCGCTTGAACAATTCCGTGGAGCTTTTGGTTTCTGCGCATGACATGTTTCCAATGGGGATTTATATGTTGAGCATAATCTCTGAAGAGAGAAGCCCTGGCAGCTAGCTGACTATGGATTTTTTTTGTTTTATTATTTTTAGCTTTAAATTGCTGGCAGCTAGCTATTGAAGCCTAGTCTTGCTTATTTTGTATTGTCTGTTTTTGTTTTTGTCCTAAAATAAATAAAAGAAATAAATTTTATGAAAATTTGAATTGTTTCTTTTGTATGTCAAATTATATATAAAAGAAGAAGGTGGTAGTTTTTATATTTGAAAACAAAAACCTGCATACGAAAACGGAAACCAGTATTTCCCCGATGGAGGGAGGGTGTGATGTCCCCAACGAGAAGAACGTGAGCGTAGTCAGTCGTCACTAAAGTGGTCCAGGGGAAACAGCTCTTACCCTCTGAAAATATTACAATTTAGGGGTATCAAAGGCTTATTTAATCGATTTTAGAATCTATTAACATAATTTGTTTTATCTCCATTGTTGTTTTTTTTCCATTCAGGGGGAGGGGGTTGAGAATGAAGCTCCGTACCCCCTTCCCCACCCCCTTCCTTCCAAGCAGCGCCACCACTTTTGTAGTAAGCATGTCCAATTAAAAAAATGAACATCGAGGAGTAAATTTAAATCCATGCTGTATGCATGCAGAATTTGTGCAAAAAAAAAAGTTTAGAAGGTGATTAAAAATTCCATCATTTCGCTATTCTGCTGCGCTAGCTTGTCTCGCTATGTAGCGCATGTGTAATGCGTTATGCTTAACTCTCAAAACCTATGATGGTTAGCTATCTATCCAAAGAGTCGCATAATTCAACCAGGTCTTTGCCTATTAATTACTTAATTTAGACGTTAAAAAGTTTGTTTTCGGTACTGTGTAAATTTTAATGGTCAAAATGTGGAAGATCACACTATTAATATATCAATACATTAAAAGGGTAGTTAACCCATGAAAATGGTGATAATACTTAAGGCTTTGATTGGCTTTAAAAAAAAAAAACCTTTTCCTCAATACAGTTGATGTAATACATGCAATTTAAGCAATTGGAAATTATGATTAAAAATATTTTTGGTAGTTAAAAAAGCTTCTCCAAAAACATGTAAAGAAACATTAAAGAAAAACATACTGCAATCCATGCAGCCTTTCTGGAACTTATTGTTTAGAGACGCCATGTACGAACAAAGCAACAAGTTTCAGGTTCTAAATTTCTATTATTATTTAAATATGATTTACAAAATAAATTATTTACATATACTGTAACTGATTACTAAAATATACAACACATTGCCAATCATGAATAAAAATGCTGGAATGAATACATATGATATGCTGGAAACCAACATGTAAAAAAAAAATAAATAAAAATAAGGCATTCTTGCTGCACTATTAAATAATTAAATTGTATACACATAATTACAATATTATTGCACTGGGTTGTTTGTAGCATTAAGTACCTGTACTTGGCAGATTAAATTACAATCACTAAAAAACATTTTTTATGTGTATACAGCTAATTAGAAGATTATAAAATTTCATTAGGATATCATTATTTAACTTTAAAGCCAAATGCCAATATTTGGCCTATGAAATTAAAATCACTAAAAATATCTTATGTATATACAGCTAATTAGGACATTATTAAAAAATCATTGTGATATTATTATTTAACTTTAAAGCCAAGTGCCTATACAGTATTTTGCTGATTAAATTACAATCACTAAAAAACATTTTTTTATGTATATACAGATAATTAGGACATTATTAAAAATTCATTATGAGATTATTATTTAACTTGAAGCCAAGTGTACTTATACTTGGCTGATTAAATTACAATCACTAAAAAACATTTATTATGTACATACAGCTGCAGTAATTAGGAGATTGTTAAAATTTCATTAGGATATCATAATTTAACTTTAAAGTCAAGTGCCAATTGGCTGATGAAATTACAATCACTAAAAACATTTTTTGTGTATATACAGCTAATTAGGACATTATTAAAAAATCATTGTGATATTATTTTTTAACTTTAAAGCCAAGTGCCTTTACATTATTTGGCTGATTAAATTACAATCACTAAAAAACTTTTTTTTTATGTATATACAACTAAAAAGGCATTCTTGCTGCACTATTAAATAATTAATTGTATACACATAATTACAATATTATTGTATTGGGTTGTTTGTAGCATTAAGTACCTGTACTTGGCAGATTAAGTTACAATCACTAAAAAACATTTATTATGTACATACAGCTGCAGTAATTAGGAGATTGTTAAAATTTCATTAGGATATCATAATTTAACTTTAAAGTGCCTAT
>NW_022718959.1:48781-65729 GCF_011630105.1 Anneissia japonica
TAATCTCAATAATTATATTGAGACAAATGCAAAATAGCACATAAAAAATATCGTACAGTAGTTGGTTGTTTGTAGCACTGGGTACTCACGATTGTTTGATTAAAGTACACACACACTAAATATAATTTTTATGTATACAACTAATTAGGTGGTTATTATTTATCCTGAATTAATTCAATGTATTGTGACGAACACAAAATAGCATAATTATTATGGTTAATTCAACTACAAAAAAAACATCAGTCACCAGTGTCAATACTATTTTACAAACAATTTAACAAATTTGTAATAATTAACTGTACTTCTAGTATACTAATACAGTATTTCATGGCATACAAGTCATGTTTTGTATGTTTCTTTGACATATTTTTTTTTCGATATTTTTTTAAATTATTGGTTTTTGTGGTTAGCACCATCAATTGTAACATTTTTCTATGGTTTTAATATAAAGTGGGTAACAATGTGAATATAATAATGGATGAAATGTAACGTCAGTTACCATGGAATTACCCAATATATAGCATATGATGTAATTAGAAAAACAAAATACTGTAGTGGTGGTTTGTAGCACCCATTAAATTGACTGATTAAATCACTTCTTGCAATATTTTCATGTCATGGGTGTATGCAAGGGGGGTCGGGAAGGTCGTACGACCTCCCAAAAATTTTCAAAGGTTCACATTTTTCCAGACATTTTTTTCTAGGGGCTTTTCACAATGACATAAATAAAAAATCATTGATGAGTACCAGCAATGAGTCCAAAAAACTTTGCCAATTGTGCGACATACTGTAATCTATCTCAATTCCATAAATTTTGAAACTGAGCCTGCCATCAGCTGCTTCAAGCAAATTGTATTGATATTTTAATCATCTTGCTGTTATTTCATTGTGAAAAGGTCCAAAAAATTCTGATCACGACCCACCCAGAAAAAAATCCTCGATACACCCCTGCATGTATTAGGAAGTTATTAAAATTTCACTAGGATATTTCATACTTATAGTTAACTTTTTTCTAATAATTATTGTTGATGGAGGGCAACCCAGATACTCAACATGAAATTAAAAATTTCTAATTAAACACACAAAAAAAAAAACCATACATCTTAAACAAAATTTTGAAGGAAATGAAACTTCAGAAAACAATAGTGTAGAAAGTGCTATATATTAAAAACTATATTGAGTGAAAATAGATAAACTTGATTTCAAGTAAACAGCTTTAAGTTATTTGTGATTACATTGTTTACTGGAATTAACTACAAAATAATGTTAAATAATTGTTTGTTAACGATTCCCAGAACTATACATTTAGGACATGATTGACTGATAGCAAGCTATATGTTCAATGATTACTGTGAACAAAAAAATTTTTTTAGTCCAACATACACGAAATGTCATCAAATACACATTTAACAATGTTATTTTGGCGAGTTTGCGGTATTCTGTCAGTGCTGGGGAACACTCAAGAGTTCACGCACAGTTGAATCCATCCTTTCATTTTCCCTTTCATAAATTTAAGTCTGCTGCAAATAGGAAAAAAAAACACAAGTGAGCATGATAGGTACATAAAAAGAAACTGACAATAACATAATAACAATCCTAACTTGCATAGTCTATACAAAAATTTAATTTGCAGTACTACTAGTAATACTCTGGACTAGCATTGTTTTAGTTAGCATATGAGAGTATCCTGTGTTAAAAACATGATTTACTATACTATACTTCTTTATAAAACATAACTTGTACTTTATAATAAGAGAAATCTGAATATTATCGGTACCTGGAACAGTAACATGAAAGTACTGTACTATGCTACTGCACAGTAATGCATAGGCCTATTTTAAGACACTACTTAGACAGGCTTTTCCATCTTGATTTCAAGGGTCACAAACATTTTTCAATATTTTTTTAAATCATATAGTGGTGTAGACTAGTCTTTTAAAAACATTTTGCTGGAAAAACATTTTGGATACGACGCCCTGTTATGGAGTTTTAATATTTTAAATAACATGATGTCAGAAAATCAGCCCAAAAGCTTATCTTATTTCTGTTGGTTACGCACCGCTGATTCGCAATGTTTGTCATCACTTCAAAATGTATACCGATAATTCGTGGAAAAGGCCTATCCTCTCCTATGCCTAGACCTACTACTACTAGAGCTGGCTAGGCCTATTAGCTAGGCCTAGTACTATTTATAATATTTATACC
This sequence comes from Anneissia japonica, assembly GCF_011630105.1. Lineage (NCBI taxonomy): Eukaryota > Metazoa > Echinodermata > Crinoidea > Comatulida > Comatulidae > Anneissia > Anneissia japonica. The sequence continues at coordinate 50,987 of NW_022718959.1, forward strand.
CACGGATCACCTTATCCAGGCAGTGCTGCTAGGCCGCTACTATAATACATATAGATGCCAAATCTATTCAAGACGATTTAGATATATTGTACTTATGGTGCAACACTTGGGAAATGTCCCTCAACTTAAACAAATGCAAGATTTTGACTATCACACTTAAACAACGTAAAATTTCTTTCCCTTATAATGTTAACGGCCACATCTTGGAGGTCGTATATTTTCACCGTGACCTTGGTATTACTATTGATTCTAAGTTGACTTTTAATGACCATATAAAACAGGTTTGCTGCAAAAGTAATAGAATGCTAGGCCTAATTAACGCAACTGTTGGAATATTAAGAACCAAAAAGCATTAACTAATCTGTATTGTTCACTTGTTAGACCTTATATCGAATTTAATTCTGTTATTTTTAATTGCATGTCTAATACATGCCTTACTAAAATTAATATTATTCAAAAATATTTGTTAAATTTGTTTCTCGTACTTGTAATATCCCTTCCAATTATATCATTCTTCCTACTTTAAGTTCTAGACTAAATTACCTTGATTCTCTCTTTTTTTATAATTGCGTTAATGGAGTTTATGGTTCTGATCTTATTTCCGTTTTTGGTTTATCTGTTAAAACTTATCGATGTCGTAATTATAATATAATAATAATTAATAATTATTCTATCAGTTCCTTATTTAATGTTAAATTTTCTCATGTTAATGCTACTAAATTTAGTTTTATTGTTCGATTACCTAAATTTTATAATTCTCTTGTTGATAAAGATAATTCTATTGATATTTATTATGATTCATTTAGAACGTTTAAACGTAAAATTAAGTTATATATTTAGATTTTTGACTGTTTTTTTGTGTGTATTGTACTGGATTGTTCTTTATTGTTCTCTTTGTTTTATGATATTCCATTCTGTAAGTGGCAGGCTCCCCGCTGTTGATTGTGAAATGAAATAAAATAAAATAATAAAATAAAATAACACAGGCATTCGTTCAAAGCATAAACCTGCTGAAAGTCTCATCATTGGTTGGAATACCTCTAAACACTCTAGCATTTCAAATAGTTCAAATGTTCCCAAATTCTTTTCAACACACACCCTGGAAATTTCTTTTCAAGAAATTCATCGACATTCTTCATCAATGTACCAAATGATCATCACTCTGCAGCCCTCAAAGTCGATCAGTACTTTAAGGAGGGTCTCAGTTCAAAACGGCAATAAACTTTTATGACATATCGGGTATATTTTTTTTTTTGTATGTATTTTAAAGTTTTATTTATTTGAACGTTCACTGATATTATTGTGTTTATTTTTATTATTTAATTTGTATTTTGTGATATTGTTATCAGGCCTATTTCTTATTATTATTATTACTACTACTGTACTGTTTCATTATTATTATTTTTAATTAATGTCATTATATAATCATTTTGTCACTATTTTAAATTTTAAATTATTTAAATGTCTACTGCTTTTATATTGTGTTTCGCCCAATATTATTATTATTATTATTATTATATTTTGGTTCATTGCTGTTTTGACCCATTGCTATTCTGGTTAAAAAGTGTCAATCAGAACGAACACTTTCCTTAATTAAACACTTCCATCTTCTTCAAAACTGTGTAAAAATACCTAGGCTTAGACCTATCGCCTCAAAACACCGTACCACTTCATGAACGCGTTTCTATTCATTTTGTACCAAGTTTCTCTGTCTAGCTGATAAGTCAGGCCTTGCTTGAATGGTTATCAGCAGAGGGGTGTAGGGTATTATATCGAATAGCTGACCAAAACCTTACCAAAAACAATGATTAATATCATATCTTCGTAAGTACTTGGCCAATTTTAACGGGAAAAGCATGAAAATGTTCAAAATCATGAAATAAAACATTATTCGTAGCCCACTATATAATTTATGGCATAACATTATAAAATAAATGTGCATCAGTCAAGGATTGCTTATGTGTAGGTGTGAAAACCTAAGAGATTAATCACCAGATAAAGGCTAATCCTTTTTTTCCATTTAGCCATGGATCTCAACCTGCAATGAGATCTTTTTGTTGCTTTTTTCTTCACATTTCTAAGTAACAAACTCACAATCAGTTCATTCTCATCGCTACTTTAATCCATTTTAAGAATAATTTAAACAGAAAACATACATATAAAAGTAACTATTCCATTTGCACTGACAAGGAAAACTGGTCTATAAAATAACAACAGTATGACATTAAATAATAAAATGACACCTTGATGTCCCCATCTATCATGAAGCATGTCTAGTATTTCTTCTCTCATTGCTTCAGGTACAGCATACTGCATCACTCGTTCATGTATCTCGTCATCTTTTAATCAGTACAATACACCATCTTTGATCCATAGATTGTCCCATTCTCTTTATAGCCAACTTCGTACAGCCTTAGAGTCTGAGTTGGGTTTTTGGTCGTTCTGATCAGCTTTCAGTTTTATTATTTCATTAATGGCAGGCGATTGAAGTTGGAATTGTTGCAGCTGTTGTTTACAGAATGACGGGAAAACAGCAGGTTGGCAATCTTCAACGATGATAGCTCCGACTTCACACTTGGATTTCAAATCTTCTTTAGGAATGTTCCCAACAACGCCATCAATCACTTCTTTCGCCAGAACAGTTCTACTCCGTGCATCGGCGCATTTATTATCTCGCCCAGGCTTGTATTTGATCTCTAGGTCAAAGTTTGCTAGCTGGGCGACCCAACGATGTTCAGTGGCCCCAAGCTTCGCTGTCTCCAAATGAACCAACGGGTTATGATCAGTATATATTATGCACTTGTTGCCCAGGATATAATCCGAGAACTTTTCCATAACGGCCCACTTCAATGCCAACAGCTCTACTTTAAAACTAGATAAGCCGCTGTAACCCTTCTCGGCGCCCCGCAACCCTCTACTAGCGTAGGCGATAGGATGAGCTTTCCCATCATCATCTTGTTGCATCAGGCAAGCCCCTAAGCCCTTAAACGAAGCATCTACTTCTAAGATAAAAGGTTTCTTGAAGTTTGGGTAGGCTAATACGGGGGTCGAGCTCAGCAATGCTTTAAGTCGTCGGAAGGCCTCTTCTTCCTTCTCAGTCCAGTAGAAGTTCCCCGCTTTGGACGAAGTAGTACTTCTAGTCTTTACCACCAGTGTGTGCAATGGTGCAGTAATTGACGAAAATTTGTTAATAAAATGGCGGTAATAAGAAGCCAACCCGAGAAACGAGCTCACCTCCTTCCATGTCGTTGGTGTCGGCCATTCTTGGATGCGATCAACTTTCTCTTTTGATACTTGTACTCCATGCTTGTCTACTACATGACCAAGGTATTCAACCCTCTTTCGCAGCATATCACACTTTTTGCCCTTCAACTTCAACCCATAGTAAGAGAGTCTGCTGAGAACCTTTTCAAGTCGAACCAAGTGCTCTTCTAGCGTTGACGAAAAGATCAAGATATCGTTTAGGTACAGTACAAGATCTACCAGGTTCATATCCTCAAATATGAATACCATAACACACTGGAATGTGTTCGCGGTATTGCTAAGACCTTGCGGCATTCGCAGGTATTCATATAACCCCCATGGCACCTTAAAAGCAGTTCGCTGAATTGAAGCTGGGTCCATGGTCACCTTGTAGTACCCATGCGCTAAATCTAGCGTCGTGAAATTCTTCGCACCACCAAGAACGTCTAGTACCTCATCTATACGGGGCAAAGGGAAAGAGTCCTTGACAGTTAGCACATTTAGTCTCCGATAATCGATGCACAGTCGAAGAGATCCGTCCTTCTTGTTGACAATAACAACAGGGCTCGCATACGCACTCCTTGACGGTTGGATAATTCGTTGATCTATCATTTCCTGTATCATAGCCTTTACTTCTGGTACCTTGTGAGGATGTATACGTCGGAAAGACTCTCGGACAGGTTTGTCTGAAGTGAGAGTGATTGAATGTGGTATTAGGTCGCACTTCCCAACATCATAGGCACCAATCGAAAATGCACTAGGACACTTCTTGATACAACACATCACTTTTCTTTGCTCATCTTCATTCAGGTGGTTGAGGTTCAAACCAGGAGCTATCTCCTTACACTCTCAAACTATCTTGTTATCTTGAACATCAGTGAGATCTTCTCCGGGTGTTATCAATATTTCGCCAATACAAACTTCCAAGCCATCGTCGACTTGCACTAATTCGACCTTCTGCTTCTCATCGACCTGAGACACTTCACCTACAATGATGTTCTTCTTCAACCTAATCAGTTGATTATCTGGATTAGCCACCATAACATCAAGTACACCATTCTCAACCATTCCACACCCTTCCACTAGTTCTACACCTTTTCCAAGAATTGGACTCGCCAAAACATTACCTTCCAGGTTACTTACATTACAGCTAATGCGTCTAACTCTACATGCCGGCATAGTGACATCTTCGGCCAACTTTAATTCTGCCTTGTCTTGGATTGGTGCTTTGTCTATCGTATCAGTCTTCTCCAGCATCAGGCTTCTAACAAATTTCCATGCGAAGTTATATCCTTCTGCGGAACACTGAATAAAGCTAGCTTCTTGAGGATGTTACAGCCAAGTAGGATCGGGTGATCTTGACTTCTTTTCCCCGAACCACCTTTCGACACCAGGAAACTTGCTGTCAGCTCGTTGTCGCCATATTGTAGTGGGAGTTCAACGTAGCCCTGAATATCAACCGGTTCGCCGTTCACGCCAGTTATCTGTAGATATGTAGCCTCAGGTGCTAGGTTTCCAAGTCTAGGCTTCAGTTTCTCCTCATAGACGGCAGTTGGTATCAACGACGTCATTGCTCCTGTATCCAAAATACAGCCAAGTTCGACCCCGGCAAGGACCACTGTCGCAGTCGGGCTACTTGCTACCAGCTTACCTTCATGATCGCTAACACTGGCAATACTGCCAACTTCTATTTTGTTGCAGTTCATCGTGGTAAAAGATGCGCTTCGTAGCTGGGGACAATCTCTCATGAGATGACCATTCTTTTTGCACTGCAGACACCTTACTTGATTTGTGCAAAACTCTCTGCGATGTCCCTTCTCAAGACACTTATAGCATGTGGGCACTCTCCTAGGCTTCTCAACATTCTGCCTATCAAGTTGAGCTTGCATATCCTGAAGTTGTCTCTTTAACACCTCAACTCTTCTCGGAGGCACTCACCACTTCATGAACTTGCACATTCTTCCTTGCAGTCTCTTGGTTCTGAAAGAACTTGAGTGCCTCTTCCCGCATTTCATGGAAGCTCTTGCCCTTGTTGGCCATCTCAATTCTTCGCAGTTCTCTCTGCACCCATACCTCCTTAGCTCCACTGGCGAACCGTTCCTTTAAGGTGTTGTCTTTTAAACTCTCAAGTGCAATTCGCTCACCGTCTGTCGCTGCAGCTTTTACCATTCGTTGGTACAGTCTCATCAGCACTCGGCTATAATCACCAAGTGACTCTCCTTCAAGCTGACATCGACTGTGGAACGTTCTACTTAAAGATTGAACTGTACTTACTGGTGCGAAGAGGGACTCAAGCTTACCCACTATTCGATCATAGCTATTCCTCACCGCATCATCGTAGCACATCAACTCGTCTTTCGCTGCTCCTCCAAGGTGAGCAAGTAGAGACTTAGCTTTTGCTTCTCCTGACAAGTTGTAGTGGTCGGCGTAAGTGTTAAAGTCGTCCAGCCATTCTTTTAGTGACTGATCACCAGCAGACTGGGGTAGACTCTTGAACTTTGCTAACTTGACTGGAGGTGGACCACGCTGTTCCGTTAACCATTGAAGAGCTACAGTCAATGCTTCTATCATTGCATTTGCCTCGGCCATAATGCTATGTTACAGATAGGGATAAGAAACTATGCACAATAGGATATCATACAAAATAGCAACAGGAAAAATCAAATCAAATAATGATATGCACATAAATGTATGAAATCAAACAATGTAATCAATAAAGCAATCAATGATTATAACAATCAACAACAAATGCATAAAATCAACAATCAAAACTAAATATCTCAAAATTAGCATTCAGGGGTCTGGTATCAAATCAGCTCCAAACTGCCTCTCAACTCGTAGTGCACACTCTTGGCTCATCGTAGCCTTGGTCCGTTCTTCAATCTAGATCTGTTCCAAGTTGCCATCCCACCGCTGCCACCAAAATTTGTCGTGGGTCGAACAAACGTCAAAGAATAGATCGAAGACTGTGTACGTTATTTTAGAACGTTTATTGGAATTTCAACTGGAACTTATTGCAGACGATAAAACAAAGGAATAACAATTATGGGAAACAAACACCCCTGCAATGCTCTCGTAAATATATCGGGCAAGTTGACCTCACAGATAAACCCCTCAGTTTTCTAGGTTTTCATCAACATCAGATAACGCAAAGTCATGAATTAAAACTCTAAACAAAGGTTGCTTAACCTCTCTGCCGGGACACGTCTTGTCACACTCAAGGCAGGTTACCAACTCACTAGGCTATTAAAAAAACGCGCTAGCCTCAGCACAAGGACGCAATGTAAATACCAATGCGCAAGGGTCTGACCTTGCAGATGTAAACTGATAAAAACGTATACATACACATACAAATAAAGTAGTTCAGATAAACAAGCAAACAAATAACATTTCGGCAAATAGCATTTCCAGTTCCTGACAAATGTAATGAATAATGATATTTACGTCTGGGATCTAAAAAAAAATTTAATGACCCTCCAATGTACACCCAGTACTGCTGGGAAAAACCAATTATAATTATAATCATTCAATTCATAAGTTTCATCAATATAATATATATCAGTAACCGATGCAGTGATTAATGTAATGGGTCGCACCTAAAATTAGATTTATGCACTGCCTTTATGCAGCTTTATGCTCAGCTTTGGTATCAGACCGTTAAAGAGGGTTTAGCATTTATCTTCGGACCGGAAGAGGTTATTCGCATGGTACTGTGCGAATTAGGAATAAGAACTTATTCGCACGGTATGACAGCCGTTACATCATAAAACCTTAAAAGCTGATTGGCTAGGTCTACCATGCAAATAAGAAACATAAGCGCTTATTCGCATGGTACCGTGCGAATTATCGAAGAAACTCTTATTCGCACGGTAGAATGTTGTAGATATAAATACTGTATAATTATTTCACGGCATACCGTAGAAAAATTTGGTCCGGGGTCAAAATCGGTCCGCCGGATCAATTTTGGCTTTAAAATTACAGTACCTGCCAATTATAGTTTACATTTAAAGCCAAAAATTAATTACTTAGCACCAACCATGATGGGAATTGGAACAGAGGAGGATGAGAGGATGCCAAACTGATGCAAAATAACTCGATTTTATGTGCTGTTTTAATAGGGTTTTAATTTTTTTTGGGCTGCAGACGTGCTGCACAAACCCACCTGTAGACATGCACATCTCTAAAAGTCTTTCATAATCCCTCTCTACTATAATAATCCTGGATCCGCCACCGAATATACTGTACTGGAAAATAAGATTTATATTGATGTACATCCTTCACTGCCTTTTGGATCTTTTCCAATGTGTGGGAGTGTTTTCGAAATGCTACTGGATACATTGATTGTAGGCCTGTCTAATGATATACACAAACCACATAGAGCTCAGAGACCATGGGAGCTCAGTGATAATTGTCAAAAGATTGAAGTATGTACAGTACTCCACAACAAGGTTATTTTCGTCCTGAAATTTCATTAAAGAGATCAACAAATGATCATGTAGTCATTAAATGCTTGACCGACCAGCATTGAAATCAGGCTTTCATGGCTGCTTTTGTGATCGTGAACAACCAGAAGCCAACCAAAGAAAAAAGCTTTTATTCCATGGCGCTTTTTTTTTAAAAGACAGTGTCATTACTTTAGAATGTAGGTAAGAATCTAAACCATATAATTATGATTGTAGAATTCTCTTTTTCTTAAAAAAAAATATGAATAATTTGATGTTCATACTAACCCACTGTTTGTGGGGTTTACCAATACATAGATTGAATTTTTGGAAAATTGTTGATTCCTCTACCGTGAAATCGGCCACAAGTAAATTAATTTAGTATTAATAAATGCATGATTTATGTTGATTTATTGATTATGTTGTTGCTATTTTTTAACATTTAAATGGAAAAAAAAAATAAAAAGTGTAATTCATGGCTTTTTATTTGTCTTTGAATATTTTATCATTGAATATTAATTCTTGCAAAAAGTAAAATGTAAATGGCAATTTGTTTGATGTTAGATTCCTTTTAAAAACTAAATTATTTAAGATAAAAAAATGCATATATTGACTCAAGAAAATCAGTTTTAATACAGAATTTGATTATTGGGGCCATTTTTACCTACCTGTCATATGGGGCCATTTTTTCCGGGGCAATTTTTTCCGGGGCAATTTTTTCCGGGGCTATTCTTACCGTACACCAGACAAGTTATTGCTAAGTTTGTGAGAAAGTAAGCCTCTCCCTTTTCCCATACATGAACTTGTGATTCAAACACACAATTGATCCACATGCTTTAACTACTGTCTATTTGCATTGTTTATAACATGTAAAGTTAATTCATTTGATATTTAACAAAAGTGAAGTTTGTGGTTATCTACAGTATGAGTTGCATATTTTGGTAATTGAATACTGTATACTGTATGTCATTCCTCTACTTTGTTAGTGAAATAACGTTTTTAAAACTTTTATTTCTACTATCAAAAAATGTTATTCAATGGCCATTGTTTTTCAATTACCTCTCAGAACATTATTTGCATCTGCTGTAATTGTTAAAAAACAAATGCTTTTAAAGAAATAAAAAAAAAATCATAAACAATAGCTGTCTCTTATACACATCTAGATGTGTATAAGAGACAGATGTTCACGTATAAACCTCTTAATTTCACAAAAGAGTGGGTTCTTTTCCAAACAAATACATCCTGCCTAATATTGTGTGTTTAGATTAGATCTTTTGCTTTAACTTTGGAAACTGAGACCATTTTAGATACTATTTCTGTACAAGGAGGTATAAAAATAATAATTTTTATACCTCCTTGTTCTGTATAAACTATTTTTTTTTTTCAGATTACTGTAAACCTAATGGGTTTTGATAAATTTACCCTGCACTATGGAATTTCCAATAAAAAAAAGAAAATTAACTAAAAAGATCATAGATTAAAAATAAGTAAGGCGTAACATATTTTTAATCTATGTTAAAGGATAACTATTTTTACATAATGAAATTTAGTAAATCAAATTATTATTTGTGGCTTTTATTCATTAAATCAATTAAGAACATAATTGAACAAAATTTAATGACAAGAAAGATCGACGTTTCGGGTCCATCATGGAACCATTCTCAAGATCAAGTAAATTGAAAAAACTAAAAACAAAAATTCCAAGCAGTGACAGGAAGTAAGTAATTAATTTACATATCAATAGGGCCTACTGTGTGTGGAACCACAGTGGAGCTAAGCAATAATTAGCCCTTCTTAGCAGATTAACTAGATAAACAGTTTGGCTTTGACTGAATCAGTTTGTTTGTTAAGTGTAGGTTTTCAGTTCTTTGATGCTTTGAAGCATTTCTTTAATTAAGCAATCAAACTTGGATTTGCACTTAGATAAAACCTTAATAATTAACAGTTTCAGTAGCACTAATATAAGGATCTTTTAAATGTTGTCCTATGTTACCTTTACTGTGCATAATCATTTCTTATTTAAAATAGAATTATTTAATCAATCAGTAACTTGTGTTTTTTTAAATGAAATGAATGATTTTCTTTAAAAAGATGCTACCCAAGGCGAGACTTTTTTATACCTTGTTTGACGAACTCGCTGGCTATTGTACATTTTACTGTACTGTATATATGTATTTCTACTAAAAAGTTTCTAATACTAATTTAACAGCATCTTTTTTAACGCATGCAATGTTACTATTTTTAAAAAGTTGCTGTGTAAGTTACAGCATTGTAACAAAAACTAATTTATTTTAGTTCTCAAATATGCATATTCTTTATGTTGATTTATTAATTAAATTTTTGCTACAGGGTATTTTACAGCATTTATTTATTTATTTATTTTTTTTTTATTTATTTTTTTTTTTTCTTGAATTTTATAATTGAGGGCCATTTTTTATTTCTTGATTCAATTCTTGCTTATACAGTATTTAAATATTTGAAGAATAAAAAAAAAATATATCATTTCTATTACCGAATTTTTCATTGGGGCCATTTTTACCTACCTGTCATATGGGGCCATTTTTACCAGGGCCATTTTTTCCGGGGCCATATCTTCTGGGGCCATTTTTTCCGGGGCCATTCTTACCTACATTCAAATTGTCTGCTTAGAGTTTATTCAAAGAAGTATTGCTTTTAGTAAACTGAATAATTAGGAATACATTTATTTAAGCAACTAATTTAGTTGCATATTTGGTTTTTACTCATCACTAACTAAATCCAAGTGCCTACTACTGGCTTAGAATTATATATAGTTATGTATGGCAATTATGCTAAGAATTAAAATGGCGTGCAATTGTGAGGGTAGGGTGATTATGGTAGGATTAAGTGGTATTGCTAAATCCCACAAACCTCCCAAAACACACTGTAGAAAATGAAACAATTCAATTGCGATTAACTGACTTGGTATATCAATAATTATGATTGTAGAACTCTCTTTTTCTTTAAAAAAAAAAAAATAATAATTTGATGTTCATACTAACCCACTGTTTGTGGGGTTTACCAATACACAGATTAAATTTCTGGAAAATTGTGATTCCGCTTCAGTGAAATCTGCCACAAGTAAATTAATTTAGTATAAATAAATGCATGATTTATGTTGATTTATTGATTATGTTGTTTTTTAACATTTAAATGGAAAAAAAAAAAGTGTAATTCATGGCTTTTTATTTATCTTTGAATATTTTATCATTGAATATTAATTCTTGCAAAAAGTAAAATGTAAATGGCAATTTGTTTGTTAGATTCCTTTTAAAAACTCAATTATTTAAGATAAAAAAAAATGCATATATGGACTCAAGAAAATCAGTTTTAATACAGAATTTGATTATTGGGGAGATTCCTTTTAAAAACTAAATTAGTTAAGATAAAAAAATGCATATAATGACTCAAGAAAATCAGTTTTAATTCAGAATTTGATTATTGGAGCCATTTTTACCTACCTGTCATATGGGGCCATTTTTTCCGGGGCAATTATTTCCGGGGCCATTCTTACCGTACACCGTACATTCTACGATGCTGATTGGCGAATAACCACTTCAATAACCGAAAGGTCCACTGATTAATCTCAAATAAGATAGTATAATACATACTCCAAGTATCGAAATGCACGCCATCGTGTCAGGATTCAATATTGAATCCCGACACGATGGCGTGCATTTTGATACTAGGAGATGTACTATACTATCTTGTCGCCTATAACGTGTCGTTATTTATTTGCTTAACATAACATACATATGCAAATTGTACTTCTGCTGCTGTATTGCCACAAAAAATAACTAACATACGAAAGGGAAAAAAATAAATATAAAACTTTAAAAATTGTATTTATGCTACAGATAAAAAAGAAATAATGTTCAGTGATTTAAAGACGTTTTACAACAAAAATCATTAAATTGCGGCAAGAAATTTAAGGGGTATAAAAAATGACCATAAATACAATTTTCTTGGCCGTGGATATTGTTCCGACAAACTTACGTTAATCCGAGGATGTTGATTGGTGGAGCTTCCTAGACCCTAACCGTAAACATGAAGGAATTAGTTTTCCTCCATGTCTTGTTTACAGTCTTGCTTTCGTAATGTAACACCGTAATGCACAACGAACTGCATGTTGGATAAATATCCATAGTGTTTGTTCGTCTGCCAATGATTAGCAAAATAATTTAAAATATATGAAAAAAAAAACATCTGTTTAGCTAAAAGATAATATCCTATTTAAATAAAATCTTGACGATAATGACAATGACAACGGCAGTGGCGACGACGTTGATGGAAGTGATGATAATATGTAGGCCCTATTTACTGAAGGATTCAGGCAACTGTCTTTATAAAATAATGTCTCCTTTGGCATCTATTTTATAGTGTCCTTTTAGAACCTGACTATAATTACATATTCTACTGTAACACTGTGTGCACACACGTAGTCTTTTATAGAGAGTGATCATTGGTAACAGGTTATTTAATGATTGAACTTGAATCAAACTGTAGCAAATGACCTATATATATATATATATATATATATATATATAGACTTACACGCTGAAGAAGGTTGTAGGAACAACCGAAATATACGTGAAACTTATAAATAAATATTTTTGCTGTCTCTTATACACATCTAGATGTGTATAAGAGACAGATACAAAGTATATATATGTATATGTATATGCATATATTTCTCACAACATCAAAGATTAAAGTGATATATCGATTTTAAAAAGCCGGGCATAGACTGCGTAGTAGGACAAACCCGTTTCCGCTTTCCATCTTGGTGAGTGCATTGCAAGCGTCGCCTTCGTCGCGTTGCGGCCTTTATGGAATCGCTCCGGCCAACGACTGTCAGGCGCGTGTGTTCACTCCATTAAAATGCCATAAAGTATTTCCGTTAATATAATTAATCAACTCTTTTTGATTTCAGAAAAAAATTGAAAAAACCCAGCACATTACAGACCCAAAACATTGTACTTTCAGTATTGAAAATCAGCAAATCTCGTATAATATATGCGACAAGATCCACGTAATAATTCAAGCACGTGACCAGTTTAACACTAATAAGCAAATAGGAGGTGATTATTTTCGCGCCAAAATATTCTCTACAACATTGAAAGCAAGTGCGCCTACAGATGGGGAAGTAGTTGATCACAACAACGGTTCATATAGCGCATATTTTACACTGAGATGGAGTGGTTGTGTGACTATCAATGTACAACTGGTACATAGTAGTGAGGCAATTGCAGCTATGCAACGTGTACGTGAAACCAATCCGATTCGAATGACATACACTGGGATATTTCAACTCCGTAAAACAAAAAGAAACGTTCTATGCCATGTGCAACTTTCGACTGCAAATGAACTATGCAACTACACTGATAATATAACCGGAGAGCCATGGTTTTGTATGAAACCTAAGGACTTGCCCTGCTCTGCATACTATGGACACGTGGGTAATGTACGCTTAGCAAATAAACTGACAGCAGCAATGTTCACTCCGACTGAAAAACTCCTTTTCAGGTAATTTTTCTGAAGTTTGTTGCTTTAAGAACACACAGTAAATTTTATTCTCTATTATGTCAACATATGCAATCGTTTATTTTTTGTATATGGTGTCAGTATTACATGCACTTTATTTACAAATCAAATATGTCCACATTAAAACTGTTTTTAAATCTATTTCCCGCAAATAATTAATACAGTATTGATGTTTAAAATTCTTATTACAGTGTTTTATTTTCTCCTTGTTATTAGATCATATTGCACGTTCGTCATAATACAAAGTTTTAATATTCTAAACAAAGTTTGTTGTTTAACTTGTATTGTTTCATCAATTAATAATCATTGTATTCAATGTGCCAAATGTATAACTTTTTTAAAATATAAGATACTATATATAAATGAGCCTCCTCTATTATATCACTTCGGTCATCAAACAGGTAGTAAAACTGTAATGCCAAGAATGATCAGTCCTATATTGGGTCTAATTGCAGACTTAATTAATAGAGTAGAATTTTTGTGTAACCAAAATTGTTGATTTCTCTTCATGTTAAAATGTTCTAGATGAAAAATAAGGTTATTGTCTTGTTCACCTATAAGGCTATTATCATTTATTATATTGATAACTGTTTGTCTTGATTTAGGGTAGGCCTAATACATACAAAAGGCAATATTGAGTATATTCAGCTTTTGATTTAAAACAAGATATCAAATTCCTCAAAATATCACATGGGTATTAAACTCTTCAATTGTCTCTCCTAATCTAGGCTATTATAACATTCTATATTTTCTTTGTTTGATCTATAAATTGAGGTAAGAGTTAAACCCCGTAATAAAAATACAATAAAAAAATGTTCAAAATAAAATCATTACTCCTCTTGAATATTTTTACCGAAGCTGAAAAAGTTATTCGTCTCAGTCACGCTCGACTTGTCCAGATATTATTTCTGAAATATGTGTATCTTGAAGACGAAGAACAGATATTATTTACTCTTAACAAAATTAAGAGAATCATTTATCTTTATAGTATCATGTAATTCTCGACAATGTATACTATTTTGCGACAGTCGATTGTCATTTTACAAAAACAATCATAGTTTAAAATTTTGCACTTTGCCTACTCATCAAAAGTCATAACTCTAAAAAATATAGTTATATTGTTGTGATTACAATATATAGGTATATTCTTTATAATATAAAACATTTTACTCAGAGCTTCAAAGGAGCTTTCTTTGCTTTTATAGGTAGCTTTAAAACATGTTACGTACTACTGATTGTGGACACCGAATTGTGTGGTTTAGAGATTATCTATCATATAGTAAACAACTTCTGTACGTTTATCTGTATAAAAAAAAAGTAAGCAAGCTAGAACAAACGTTTCTCCGAATAAAGAAAGGGAGGCCATGATTCAACGTTTCGACCTTTATTGGGTCATCTTCAGGAATAAGAATACTAAGCATTAACTACTTTATGCAGATGATAACAAAATTTGCTAAGCTTCAAAATCCTGAAGGAATTGTCACAGTAGGCCTGTT
>NW_022718960.1:0-523 GCF_011630105.1 Anneissia japonica
CATTAACTAATGATTGCATAAAAGTCCTTACTTTTATTCAACAAAAATATCCAATACCAACAATTGTATTATTAATGATTACGGATCGCCGGAAGAATTTTTCTTGCCTACAGTACGGAATACGAATTATCGTTTTCTGTTGATGTCTACGCTAAATTCAATGTACTTTACATGTAAGAAATTAATGTATGCTGGCTTCATAAAATGGAAATGATTTATTTACGAGTTATAGTGTTGAAATATTGAACGAGAATTTACCCAACTAACCCGTAACTTAACCCTAACGTTCCCTAGCTATTCCCCGAATTTAATTTTTTTAAAAATACTACCAGAAACATGCTAATTTTCACTTTCTGCTGATGTCTAAACTAACACAAACTTACTTTTTTATGTCCATAAATGAATAGAGTTTCGCATCTTTAAAAGTAAAAATATATTTTGAGGTAATTGGTTGAAATTTTGTGATTAAAAATTTCATTTTAGGTGTAATAAATTACAACAGTCCCTTAACAGACACTCCACT
>NW_022718960.1:585-777 GCF_011630105.1 Anneissia japonica
TTGCTTTAGTAGGGTTTTCGTTTGTTGAAATGTGTCTTTGTATTTTCTCTCTGTTTTTCCATATGGTCGCTACCGTAGACTTCGAAAGTCCAAAACGTTTTCCAATCGCTGAATTGGACTCTTGGTTTTCATAGGCTTTTATTACGCTCAGTTTCGTATCAGTGGAAATACACTGTCTTGGTCTTTTCGAGG
>NW_022718961.1:0-660 GCF_011630105.1 Anneissia japonica
ATAGCGCCGACGATTTCATTTTACAATAATATGAATCCAATGCCAAAATGAGTTCGAATTAATTAACTTATGCAAATTCATCTCTTATAAACTAAGTAGGCCTGAAAATTTCATTTCAGTTTGGTCTATATGCCTAAATAGTTAAGAGGCTCAATTTGTTCAGTACCTAATAATATAAGGCCTCTGTACAAAAGATTTTAAAGCACGGGACGATTCACCCATAAGAAGTAACGGAAGTTCCCTACACAAAGTTTATATCCCCCCTAAAATGTTGTTATCGAATTTGATTTAACTTCTATGACTATTCATTATGGTTTTCCAGATATTGGAACAGATAACATCGGTCTCATTTTACCATGTGAATTCAACCCCAAAATAAGTTGCAAATTAGCTATACAAAATAATCCTGGAATGAAATAAGTAGGCCTAAAAGTATCACTTCAGTAGGCCTATGATCTATACACAGTTAAACAATTCATTGTGTTCAGACCTAATAATATAAGACCTCTGTACAAAATATTAAAAAGCACGGGACAATTCACCAGTAAGAAGTACTAAAATAAATATGTAACTTACGTTCTTGGAAGCTAGAATAAAGTATGAAAATGTAATAAAAGCTGACGTGGACGTCTGAAAATTGTGGAATAAGCAGCAGAAAGA
>NW_022718962.1:0-660 GCF_011630105.1 Anneissia japonica
TTAGGAAGCTTTTTTCATCACCTTTGCTTTCAAAGTAGCCCGTTCATACCAAAACCAACGATTCGACCTACATCTAATAAGGAGAAAATACGAAGATAAAATTAATATCTGATTTATACCCGCAGAGCTCACCTTCACCTCTCATACACATATTTACAACAGTACAAGGTATTGTATAGCAAGCCAGTTTACATTTATTTTATCATTTACAACTATATACAGCTGCATACCTTATGTACAAGTTTCACAATTTAAAACTATAGTTTATTATTACACAACATAACAATTCTAAGGGAAGAACTTGGTGTACACGGAATAGGTTTCATGACATGGTACCAGTGTTTTGGTTGGTCGATACAAACTTAATAGTATTAACTACCGTATATAGACACCTTATGCACAAAATGAATATTTTACAGTACTATATTTATATCCTTTTATAAAGTACAATAAAATTGCTATCATTGCTGTCTACGCTCGTTTTTATTTGTTTTGGTTTCATAGCAAAAAGGCAGTTTAGTTGATGGTGGATAATGATAGCAAACCTGTAAGTTGTGGGTTCGATTCCCACACGAACCCATTTTTTTTATGGGTAAAGGTGGATAATAAATAGCAAACCTGGTGGTTGTGTGTTTAATTCCCACACGAACCAATTTTTTT
>NW_022718963.1:0-855 GCF_011630105.1 Anneissia japonica
GATAATAATCAATTATTATATATAAT
This sequence comes from Anneissia japonica, assembly GCF_011630105.1. NCBI lineage: Eukaryota > Metazoa > Echinodermata > Crinoidea > Comatulida > Comatulidae > Anneissia > Anneissia japonica. The sequence continues at coordinate 27 of NW_022718963.1, forward strand.
ATTTAGAAGGTACGGTAAAAAATAAAAATAATTTACTATTGCGAAATTTAGCGATAAGATTTTTAATTAACTTTAAATATATTTTGGCGAAAATCTTCATTCAAATTTATTTTACCAAGTAAGTTAAAATGTTCAGTCGAATAAGGAGTATTCTTCCTTCAAAGTAAAATCATTATTGAGTTATTTCTTTCCTGAACTCACACTATCATTCTTTTATAATTCTACACTTTCTCTTTTTTTCTTTCATTAATTCACAACTTAAGTCCTCTATCACTAATCCTCTTCTGTTCCTTCTGTTGCCATGGTGTTCTTTATCGATTGTTTAATTTCTTGTTTCATTGTAAATGTGTTATTGTAGGCCTATTAGCTGTAAAAACTACCCTCTTTATTTATAAGTTAAATTAATAAACAGGGTAATACTTAGAAGATTAACTATGTTATGAGAACTTTTAAGTTATTACTTGCCTTCAAAGTTCACTTCGCTTACAGCTATTAAAGAGAAAGGGAACAATAGGTTATAATTACACAATATATAATACAAATAATTGCATAACACAAGTCATGTGCTGTACAGATAATTAACTAATGAGTCCTTATGACTTTGAAAGCTTGTGTTTTAAAAGAAGTATTCATCAGGCCTATTATAAATGTAAGAATTTGGTAAGAAAATTTCGGTTTATATCTTGTCATTTTAATATGTACATTACTGTTGACAAAAGAGACAGACAATTACATAAAACTAACAAATCCCGATGCACCAAATGTCATACTGGCATTTGTCTAAATAAAACGTTCAAATGTTATGTTTAAATATTGTACGAGTGAACTA
>NW_022718964.1:0-835 GCF_011630105.1 Anneissia japonica
ATAAATTAATAGCCAGCCTAATTTTTTTTAATTTGGAAACAGTACTTATATAATACTATTATTATTATATTATTATTATTATTACAGGTAGTGAGCATGTTAATACTAACATAATTATGGCAGACAAACTGACTGACATATTTACATTCCGAACATATTTATCTCAAACAAAAGAAATAAAACAAATTATACTCAGTTGTAGTTTTAATAATATAAAATATTGTGATTTATAAATGGTATGGAGGTCCCTGCATATACAAAAACGTTAGTACTGTACATGTGTATGGATTCCTTGGAGAAAAATATTATTACAGAATACATTTTTGATAATTTTAACTCAGTAATGAAATAATATATATTTTATAAGGGAGAATGCATGATCAGATAAATCAGCAATTTACATTTTATTTTTGATATGTCCTTATTACAAATGTAAAATATTAAGTTGTAAATGTCATAATATGTCAATCACAAAATGTAATAACCATGTGAAAAGAGATCTTTTTAATTTCATTTACAACACTTTTCAAATCAAAATTCATCAATGTTTACTGTCTATACAATTTATTTCATTTTCCCCATTATTTTACATATTTACATGTAATACTGCTTTAAAATGAAAATTAAATTTAACAATATTTTTGTACACGCAAATATCATATGTCATCTACAAATGTAACGATAACCATAATGTAAAAAAAAAAAACAACATTTCAATTTCAAATTTAAACACTTCCATTTCAAATTTTATTTTTTATTTTAATTTCTTAATTCTTTATAATGGGAAAACCTGTTCAGTAGCATATCTACTTCTCCCACAGAGCCCAGTACAAAA
>NW_022718965.1:0-1562 GCF_011630105.1 Anneissia japonica
TTTGATAGCTTATGAACAATCTCTCCCTGGAAAGTAAAAATAGAATTAAAATTTATTACCATCAATTTAAACTAGAAATTGCAAATTGCAAGTGAAGTGCTGCGAAGTACAACTGCATATAAATGTTCTTTGAACAAAATTATTTATGCGAGTCAAGTGAAAATAATGAATAATAAAAATATAACAAATAATATGAGACAATAATATGAGACACGACCCATTGTCTATATTAGAACACTTCTCATTGGGTAACAAAGTCGTAATTTTTCATTTTTGTCAAAAAGTGTCTATAGTGGTGAATTATGGTTTAGATTTTTTAAAATAAAGTTTCAAAAATTTCTATGTATGTGGAAAATGTAGTTGATTACCAAAGGTTACAATTTTTATTTTGAAAACTGCACAGTCTAGGAAATGTACATTTTTTTATGGGGCAAGTTTCCAAGCGCGGGTTTTCTAGGGGCGAGTTGACTGGCAAAGAGTGTTGCCAAAGTGCGAGCCAGCGTGTTGATCACAAGTGCGAGACATCACAAGTGTGAGCCAGCGAGCCATGACGTCATGACAATAGATACAAGACGTTAACGAGTTGTGCGAGGTATCAGCTGAGATTTGTGGAGTACAATTCAAAAAACAACTATAGGTCTAATAATGAATTATTGTGATGTTAAATAGACAACGTTAGCTATCAAAGAGCGACGTTGTTTTTCATTGGGACCTGGCATTTTACCCGGCAGAACAAAAGAAGGAAACTCCGCTTTTCAGTTGTCTTAGGCCCTTGTTTTTTGACAAACAATGACCTTTCAGAGGTCAAATTGCTGTCAAGAATATGAATTGGCTGCTTCGCAGCAAATATTTGTTATTGCAACACACTCTTGGGTTTTGTTTCCACAGCACTTATAATTTCTCAGATAAATTATCTTAAAATTTCTCCAAATATGTTATCCTATTATGCAACATTATGGACAACATCAAAACATCCGTTTTGTTGACTTGCAGGTGACACTATTTTTGGCGAGAGATGGATAGGCCTAGGTGTGCAAAGAGCGAAATCGTTTTGTACTATTTCACTCTGGTAAATACACTGTCACAATATGTTTTATTGTACTTCTATGGGATTGAGATGATAAAAAAGAATGCTAGCTTTGTTTGGTGTGCTTTACGACAATAAACAACAGGTTGATACACCCAGCCAGGCACCGTTTTAAAAATATTTAATAAGCACGAAAAATGTACTCACTTTTTATTATGAAGTGTTTGATATTATGCCTTTGAAATCACACGCTTATGTTTATAGTAGGATTATAGGAAGAAAAAAATTCGTAAAAAGTGTACCTGGTGAAGTTCCCGATATGAATCTATATGTAAGGACCTGATCAGATTATTTTAATTTTGAGAATTAATGTTTGATAATATATTTATAAACTTACTGAGTTTGTGACTATCGCGACCCTTAGATGCGTTCCACCTAAGTCAACTGCGAGGGCGCTCTGAATTTCAAGGATATGGTCAATATCCATGCTCTTGCTGTCTGGCATCGGTGGGAAGACAAAAGACTTTTGGATCTC
>NW_022718966.1:0-772 GCF_011630105.1 Anneissia japonica
GGATGTACACATAACGAGATCCAGGATCTCGTCATCTAATCATCTCTTCTAAAGGATGTACACATAACGAGATCCAGGATCTCGTCATCTGATCATCTCTTCTAAAGGATGTACACATGACGAGATGATCTTGTCATCTAATTATCTCTTCTAAAGGATGTACACATAACGAGATCCAGGATCTCGTCATCTAATCATCTCTTCTAAAGAATGTACACATGACGAGATCCAGGATCTCGTCATCTGATCATCTCTTCTAAAGGATGTACACATAACGAGATCCAGGATCTCGTCATCTGATCATCTCTTCTAAAGGATGTACACATGACGAGATCCATGATCTCGTCATCTTATCATCTCTTCTAAAGGATGTACACATAACGAGATCCAAGATCTCGTCATCTAATCATCTCTTCTAAAGGATGTACACATAACGAGATCCATGATCTCGTTATCTAATCATCTCTTCTAAAGGATGTACACATAACGAGATCCAAGATCTCGTCATCTAATCATCTCTTCTAAAGGATGTACACATGACGAGATTGAAGATCTCGTAATCTAATCATCTCTTCTAAAGGATGTACACATAACGAGATCCAGGATCTCGTCATCTGATCATCTCTTCTAAAGGATGTACACATGACGAGATCCAAGATCTCGTCATCTAATCATCTCTTCTAAAGGATGTACACATGACGAGATCCATGATCTTGTCATCTAATTATCTCTTCTAAAGGATGTACACATAACGAGATCCAGGATCTCGTCA
>NW_022718967.1:0-566 GCF_011630105.1 Anneissia japonica
ATTATAGTTAACGTGGGCTCTACTTTAGTAAGTTGGGCACCAGTTAAGTGTGTTTAGTAGTAATCGATGAATATTGGCTAACTCTGGCACTAATTTACTAAAATTGATAATAACTGATAACAGATAACTTGGGCACTACTTAAGTAAGTTGGGCACCAGTTAAGTGTGTTTTGTAATAATCAATTAATGTTAGCTAATTCTGGCACTAATTTGCTAAAATAAATTGATAATAATTGATTATAGATAACATGGGAACTACCTTAGTAAGTTGGGCACCAGTTAAGTGTGTTTTGTAATAATCAATTAATGTTAGCTAATTCTGGCACCAATTTGCTAAAATAAATTGATAATAATTGATTATAGTTAACGTGGGCACTACTTAAGTAAGTTGGGCACCAGTTAAGTGTGTTTTGTAAAAAATAAATTAATGTTAGCTAATTCTGGCACTAATTTGCTAAAATAATTTGATAATAATTGATTATAGTTAACGTGGGCACTACTTTAAGTAAGTTGGGCACCAGTTAAGTGTGTTTTGTAATAATCAATTAATGTTAGCTAATTCTGGC
>NW_022718968.1:0-1454 GCF_011630105.1 Anneissia japonica
CACAACTTAGGGGGCTGCAATCGCACCGTCTGCACCCCCCTATTGCCCCAGAAGTTTTTCTTTACCTTTAGGTTCAATGAAGAAAAAGAAAAAGTGCTATAGAAAAGAATAGATAAATAAAGGGAGAGATATGAAATCGTCATGTAATGTTCATGTTTGTTTAGTGCAGGCACCTAATTCCTTTTAAAGATGTTTGTGGACTGTCCATGTATATTTCTCCATAAATATATATTTATATTTTTAAAACTTATTTAATATTTATCATTATTATTTCTTTCGATCATTAATTTTGTTTCAACCAATCTGATCACCTTGATGCAGAAAATGGTGTATGGTACGGTCCTACTAAATACCACACGGAACCACTCGCGACCACACGGGACCACTCGGGACCGCTCGCGACCACACCGGTGCAAAAATGATAAAAATATTACCACACGAGAGTAGAAAACTACTTAATAATCAATAGAAACCAACTTTTAGTACGGTAATTATCCAAAATATGGTAAAAATGATTTTTTTTTTTTACAGGTTTTCCCGCTGTGCTTCGGAAGGTAATGCGGTGACATTGAGGTTCTGTAACGCATTCACGGCTCAAGAAACGCGTTCACCCTTGACCTCTACAACATTCACTACGTACAGTACGGTACGTTACATTTCATCCTGCGTGTATGCCTATTCTATGTATAGGCCTATTATTCTACTATAACTGTATTTATTACTGTATCTGCTTTGTATTTTTTTATACTTATGTGTTTTTGACTCTTATTATTTCAATTTTAATTTTTTTTATTTGTATTGATCTTGTAGTTATGTTATGTTTTAGCCCAGAGACAAATCTAGTTAACTTCTTATGAATAATGTTTTTAAAGATGGTATTTTGAGATGTTTTCTATGAAAATAAATAAATAAATGGCAGTAGTACCGCTTTTTGTGTGTCAATGTTAGTAATGGATATAAATGGTAGATAAATAAGAGCACAACACATCATTTTAGAAAAAATAACAAAGGTTAAAATTAGTGACATTAATACGTTTATTACTAAACGAATATCTCGGTCGTCCCTGCAATAAACCTTCTTTAAACACTTTATTAGCATAGGGCTAGGCCTATGCTTTATAAAATAACAAATTGTCACCGTAGCTGTACAGAGCTGATGCATGCTAATTAGCAGAGATTACTTACAGAGAATACAATATACTGTACATGAATTTAGGAATTCTGAATTTAGGCCAACAGTACCAGACAAAATAAAATAAATAATAATAATAATAATAATAATATAATACAATGATAATACTACTACTACAACTACTACTACTACTACTACTACTACTAATAATAATAATAATAATAATAATAATAATAATCGTCCTATAATGTGCATAAACCTCAAATGAGTATATTCGCACAGCAATAATAATAATAATAATAATAATAATAATTAATTTGTG
>NW_022718969.1:0-616 GCF_011630105.1 Anneissia japonica
AGCCTTTGCATGTTGTCAAAGATTATGTTTGAAATGTTCGTGGAAGAGGCACTAAAACCACAGCTTTGATGAATTATTACTAAAATGACACATGTCATAGTTGCATATTGCAGGTACCCTGTATATTAAAATTTCTTTTAAAAGACATACACCTATTTTTTTTTTTAATTTCATTTGCTTTTTGTTTAAAGCTATCGTTATGATATCCAAAATTCAATTTTTTATGATTAGCAAGGGACAATACATCTTTAAAGGACGCAGTACACTCTTCAGAAAGGGGTAGTGGATTGTCTCTCCTGGTACTGCCCAAACCACCAAACAGTTGCAGAACCTTCGACAAGATGAAGGCAGCACCCCCTTAACGTAAGAAGATGAAGCCCAATCACATATGAGTAAACTAATTACAATTATTGGATTTACGGTGTAAACAATTTTGTGCAATAATTCTAATTATTGTATAATGATGGCAGTTTGGTATAATTGGGTACTGCAATCAGGAGACCTTTTTAACCTTGTTTGTGTTGATATGTTTAGAATTTATTTGTTTTAATGTTTCTTTCTGCACGTTAAATAACATTTGGGAGGTAATAAATCAGCAACGTTTACTTATTTATGT
>NW_022718970.1:0-916 GCF_011630105.1 Anneissia japonica
GAATAAAATTGAATAAAGAAAAAATTAATGGAATATGGATAGGGCCATGGAAAGATTCGTGTCCTGAACAAGCGCACAATCTAAAATGGAAGAAGGTTCTAAAAATATTAGGCGTATATTTAGGACATGACAAAAACTTATGTTACCACATGAATTGGACAGAAAAAATAAATTTATTAAAAACCTTGCTAAATAGATGGAAAAAGAGAAATCTCACTTTATTAGGCAAAATAATCATTGTAAAATCATTAGGTCTAAGTAATTTGGTATGTAATGCAAGTGCGATAGATGTCCCAGAAAAAGTTTTTAAAATCATTAACGGAATTGTGTTTAAATTCATTTGGAATGACTCCACAGAAAAGGTTAAACGTAAAACGCTAATTGGAAATACAAACGTTGCTGAGTTGAAAGCACCTGGATTCTACACTCAATGTCTTGCACTCAAATTTCAATGGATACAAAGGTTGTTATGTGACGAAGAGGGGTTATGGAAAGATATTCCAAATTATTATATGTAGAAATTTGCACCCCTGAAAGTCCTTATACATATTAGTTGTCTACAGATAAATGATAACATCTTAAAAATATTCCAAAATTTTATGTTTCACAACTTGGAAATTTAGATGTAAATGAAATAAAGAAACAACTGCTATGGGGAAATTATGCCATTAGATTTAAGAACAAACCATTGTTTTTTAGTGAATGGATTAATTCCAATATAATTTATGTGGGTGAAAGTAATAGATTAAAATTACCAACTATGTTAAAAGCAGCTCTTAGAAATTAAAGAAATTGGATTATACAGGTTTTAGATGCAAAACCAAAACCATGGATAGAGCAAAAATATATATTAAGATAAACAACAAGCCTTCAATTATAAACGAAAACAATGAGTTGTTAAAGGTTAATTAAAAAA
>NW_022718971.1:0-1625 GCF_011630105.1 Anneissia japonica
GATCAAGTTAAAAATCACCTCAAATCACCTTATTTTGCGAGTTAGCCTGCTCACCTAACCACCGATCACCCACTTTACCCTCCTACCCCCAACAGCTCCCCTCCATTTCACGACCCCCACACCACTGATGCTATACAGAATCAGATTGCGTTCTATGTTCAAATTACAATGTATGTTATATTTAATACCAGCATGGTTGTCTTCTCTATAAAAGAATTATTTTTCTTGCATTTTAACAGATTTCAATTCAAATAATAATAATTCAAAATTTCTTCTACACCAGTCATATGTATGTAAATTGATTTAAACTTTAATCATTCAGATTATGCCTATAGATAGAATACCCGATCGGCAGTGCAGGTCCCGATTTGTAAGAAGAAGAACATGCGCACATACTCTTGGAAGCACCGCTACCATTCCAGTCTTAAATTGGCTATTCGTACGAATCACATGGTTGTCGCAATAGCAAATTTATGTGTTGTAGGGTATGCTCTTCCATTGACTCACCAAATACGTGATTGGCTGATATTGAAAACCAGCCATGAGGAAATTTAAAGCAGCTGAGAGTATAATGCGATAGGCCCAACTGTGACTTATCCTAGATACCGAAGTAGGCCAAACATTGGAAAACTTTGCTATTCCAATAAACTGTAGCATTCCACTCAAAAAATTAAGGTTTATATAAAAGATGCTGACTAAGAAATGCTAAATAAAACAGAGAAACTGGCCTACTATATTTTTAAAATTTGTTTTAGCCAGTTGCTTGCCTTGACAGTCCGCCACTATTGGTAGATCAACGTTCGCCATTGAATGCATGTTAATACTGGCATTTGGTATGCCATGCACAAGTACACACCACTCGATTAACGGTACGCGATGTGTCTAAGGGTTACATCATTGAGCAATAAAAAAAATCTCCCTAATAAAAATACTACTTCAGGAGATTCAGTGACATAATAGGATACAGCCAGCAACATCTGACTTCTGCAATATTTTTCTTTTAATACCAAAACCACATCCTTAGCTGTAGTCTCTCATATGCTTGCCATTAAAATGAGACAGATTAATAACAATATTCTAAACTAAATTCATTATCCCAGCATTATGAATACCATTAGATTTTTCAATATTTCCATGTTTTATCAGAACATGTGTTCCAACAGAGACAAACATAACATTGTTTTCTATTCAATGTCATGTGACCTAAATTCACTAAAAAACATACAGTATACATTCATGCTATTTTTATGCTCATGGTACATATGCAACTAAAAAGCCAAGAAAAATCTTTTATGTTATGAATATCATGAATTTTATAAATTGTGGTAAATTTCTAAAATGTATGAAAATTTTTTGTAAATTAAATATTATAAAGTTTTATGATAGAGTATTAGATCTAATTAGTTGTTAAGACGGACTGACACAACGGAATGATCAATTTAGGCAAGATTCAAATGCCCATAGCTTCCAATAAAAGTGATGTGTATGCCCGTAAAATCTATATTGTGGCACAAGGATATGACATCTCTAGACAACCAAAAATTGAGGCATGTCGTGGCAAAATGGTTAAGTTGTCGCACAGGCCAGTATTGAGGAAATGAGCTATAAAATATGGGAGCTCAAAA
>NW_022718972.1:0-1185 GCF_011630105.1 Anneissia japonica
CTACGTCCCTGTTGCATGGCAAAGTAATAACAAATGTTGACGTTTGCAGTACACCAAGTAGGTAGAAAGTCTCGACGTTTCGATTGAGTTGCTTCAATCGTCTTCAAGAGAATAATATCTGCAGAAGTTCCAAACAGGGAAATACTTATACATGTGATAACACAACCACCTTCACAGCAATTTATCTTGAGTCTGGAGCATATTCCATCAAAATTGATGCTCCAACCCTTAAGCTTGGCTTCCTTAAATTCGCTACACTGCTGTCGGACTCGCTATCAGTGTTTTCAGCGCAATCATTGTACTGCGTACCGTAGCAGTCCCCAAAGCAATCAGGAAGGTTTCCTGATATGATTGACTATATCACCAAAAGCAGTCGCCGATAGCGTGTAGCGATCGCATAGAAACCAAGCTTACTCTCAAAGTCTAAACATAAATTATGTTGTATTGTTTGAAATAAATTTCCTATAATATGTAGACCTTCATTATTAGGTGTTTAAGCATTTTCAACTGTAATAATCGTCATTGTTTCTGTTGTGTTATTGTTAAAAGGAAAATCTCTTAAAGGATGCAGATATTAATAAATGAATTATGGTGTTTATTAAATACCGAAATACTAAACAGAGTAGTGATTACTGAAATAACGGGTGGGCGAACGGATGGACGAACGGACTACCAAACAGATGGACGGAGAGACTGACAAATGAACCGACGCGGAAGATATGAATGGATAGATGGATGGTGAATTGATTTATTACAAAATTGATTAATTGATTGAATGATTGACAGACTAATAATGTGTTAACTTTACCGACTTCTCAGCAATACCTCTTAATATGTGTATACCATCAGGACCAGAAGACTTGTTGCAGTTTGCCCAATTTGAGACCAAAAGTGGGACATGAATATGTGAGTTGGTTTTTGGAAATATCATCACTCAAAACACCATGGAATCAACAAAATGCTCACCGTCGCTAATACACATGGAAAAGACATCCATCACTAAAAATTCAATTTAAACATTTAAAAAAGCCATACAAACTTCTAATGAAACACGACGTTATCGAATAAAATTGACACAGTTTACATACAAATTGTAAGGCTAGCCTTGATTTTTTTTTTTAAATTCAAAGACACCTATGCTTGATAAGTAAATAACATAATTGTTCCTTCCTTTACTTGAGCAGT
>NW_022718973.1:0-2078 GCF_011630105.1 Anneissia japonica
ATTTCGGGATTGATATTAAAATAAACTTCATCTTTCGGAAGACTACTTAGTACCAAAACCTACTATGATTTTTTTAGTATTGTTATTAAAGAACTGAAGCTTACTTGAAAGAAAAAGTATTTTTTTATGCACCGATTCTACAACGTTCCAAATCTTCGCGGCGAAAAAAACTTGGGGCATCCATTCCATGTGATTTCTAATTTCGTTAATTTGTTGAAATTTATTTACTCAACTGACAGCCATCTCATTGATTGAGGTCGGCGCGGATGAGAAAGATCGTAACATGGAGGATAAACAAGGCGATTCTATCACGGATCTAGGCCTGCCTTGCCATGGAGTTGTTATTTTGATAAACAACTTAAATAACAACTCCCTGGTCTTGTTTACGACATTTTAAGGCTGGAGCGAGCGCCATAGTATATTGGCTTAAGATAAGAAATTTTGTTTCATTGCTCTATGACATCGTGGAAATCACATTTTTCGTGAAATTTTCGGGATATTTAAAAAAATCGGGAGATTATTAATAAAAATCGGGAGGGCGGGAGATGGCCTCAAAAATCGGGAGAACCCGCGATTTTCGGGAGAATTGGGATCTCTGAATCATTACAGTTAGGCCTACATAATTAAAAAGTGAAATCAAAAACAAGAATTTCCCCTAGGGTGCTCTTATCTCGATCCCTCACCCCGACCTTTCCAACATCTCTTGATCCGTGTCCCTATAAAATTCTTAATTTTCCTATATGAACAAGTAACGCATACAATAATTACAAGAGAGCGTGACATAGTTTCAATCCAATTTTGTTATTAATTATACAAAAACAATGTAGTATATTTCGGTTAAGCACCAAGGTTTTTAACAACTGAAATGTTTGAAAGGAAACTCTCTTAAAAATAACTTTCTTTTTCTCCACTACTAATTGTATATTACATCATTAACTATTAGATAATTTGCCTATAATCTGCCGACATCACAATAATATAGTTTACATTGTACAGTATACAACTTGCAACAGCCAATCTTTATTCATTCAGCAAAGCTGATGAAGGCCAGAAGACTGGTCGAAAATTTCTTTCGAAAATAAATACAGTGTTCAATAGTCTACATGCCTTGTTGTTATAATTTTTTGTTTCAACGACTGATATATAATTTGAAGAACACACGTGGATGAAACACTACTGTACTGCACTATTTTTACAGCATTCAATGTTACAGTAACATATGCTAAAACATTATAAAAATGATTTGAAATATAAATTCGTTTATATAAATTTATGTGATTTTCTTTCTCCCAATTCGATACAGCTTCTGACAATTTTTCATAGCTTGTGAAAGTGCCACCGAGACGCAAAGTGTCTTCATCTGCCATCTGGAAACTTCACCAAGTGCGCGCTACAGAAAAAAAAAAATATTTGCACATCATGCTCAATAAGACGTACTCACGAAGCAAGCGGCGCCCTTCAAATAGATCGGCGTAAGCATAGCCTATGATTAATGCTTACGACTCGGCGTAAGCATAGACACTTCGAAAAAAAAAATCATTTTTACCATATTTTGGATAATTACCGTACTAAAAGTTGGTTTCTATTGATTATTAAGTAGTTTTCTACTCTCGTGTGGTAATATTTTTATCATTTTTGCACCCGTGTGGTCCCGAGTGGTCCCGTGTGGTCGCGAGTGGTTCCGTGTGGTATTTAGTAGGACCGGTAGCGCACTCCTGTCCGGGACACTGCTCCAGTCCCGCAACAGGTGAGTTCGCACGCAGCCTTATCCAGCTGACGGTAAAGATAGTAGGTTTCTACTACTATAGCCTAGCCTAGACTTGTCATGCCATGCCATCTTTGTCACATTAATTGTGCTAGTGCATTATTTTTCCATAATAATAGACCTAGGTCCCTAGGCCTACTAATAATATAGGCCTGGTCCTATGAAAAACTGTCTAGGCCTAGGCCTAAATGTCTAAAAAATGCACTATCTAAATAAAGGTGATGTGCTATAACACTAAAGTATATCATCAGAGCCAACACCAATTCCTGTAACAATAAGATTATTATTGATATACTGTAGGCCTAGAAGCTAG
>NW_022718974.1:0-841 GCF_011630105.1 Anneissia japonica
AAACCGACGCCTTTAATTCGCACAAATAAATTCGCCTAGTGGAAAGCAGGTATGTCAAACTTAACAGTGAACCGCATGGTTTAAGATTTTAAGTGTTAGTATATTATCATCAATATTTTTATTATTACGAATATCACAAACGTAAATCCTATAGCTCTTGTGATAAATGACACATTGCTTGATTACTAAGGCCGAGATCTCGCTGAACCTGACGGTCGTCACCACGATGTGTGTGCAACCATGGAGGTATAAAATAGATGGTGCAACGGATTATTTTTAATGATGAACCGTTCCGACTGCCACCAACACTCAACAGACAGCGTTGTGTCATATACCGCTAACAGGGAGCGTTGCACAACTGTTAGCTGAAAGGTTATTAATATAAATGAATAACCTTTAACTTTTGTACAATGAGCTAGTGCCCAAATTTAGTGACCCATTAAACTTACTTCTGTATATTTCTGTTTTGACTCTAGAATCAGGATTTTGAAAACCTTCTACTGTGTTTAATTCCTTCCCAAATGCAGAACCAGGATCATAATAACCAGGAACATCCTTTAAATGGCATGTAAGGAACACACTGTTCACAGAAAAATAAAAATGTGTATTCAAATATAGTCTAATATTCAAATTAGGTTTAATGTATAGAACTGTAAACCCAATATAAACTAATAGATAATTAACAACAGTGCTCGGCTCCCAAGCACCTTATGATTGAGGCACCCCTCATGAAACAGCTTGTAGTGCAATATAATTTTGAGTCTTTAACCCAGTGTTACATGTTTTATTTGTCTATCTGCTCTGCTATACTGCTTTGAGCACTCTTGTCTACATGATCTTG
>NW_022718975.1:0-1454 GCF_011630105.1 Anneissia japonica
TTGGTGACTTGTCAAGATAATTATGTTGTCAAGTCGACATAATATACATATCATGTCGTCATGGCAATATAGATTATCTTGACAAGTCGACATACTAAAAATGTTTTGTTGCCATGACGAGATAGGTTATCTTGACAAGTCGACATAATAAAAGTTGTATGTTGTCATGGTGAGATAAATTATCTTGACAAGTCGACATAGTAAAAATGTTATGTTGTCTTGGCGAGATAGGTTATCTTGACAAGTCGACATAATAAAAGTTATGTTGTCATGACAAGATCTATCATGACAAGATCTATATATCAAGTCGACATAATACAAATTGTATCTTGTCATGACAACATAACTTTTATTATGTCGACTTGTCAAGATAACCTATCTCGCCAAGACAACATAACATTTTTTACTATGTCGACTTGTCAAGATAATCTATCTCGCCATGACAACATACAATTTTTAGTATGTCGACTTGTCAAGATAATCTCGCCATGACAATATACAACTTTTACTATGTCGACTTGTCAAGATAATCTATCTCGCCATGACAACATACAATTTTTACAATAGTATCACTAACATGAGACGGATCATTACAATTTTGTTGATTACATCTAAACGCTTCAGAGTTAACTGAGAGTCGGCTTAGTGATTCATCTGTAATATAGGTATACATACTGATATCCTTATTACTCACAGCCTTCCAATTAATAGTAGATGCATACCTATTGTTAGAATCACTAGGATTCGAAGGTAAACAACTATTGCACGAAACATCATTAATAGAAAAAGTCAAAGGAAAGTAATCTGAACCTATAATATCATAAATTACTTTGAAATTACTTAGACAAGCATGGGAGCTTTGGGTAGAGACAACGTGATCCAACCAGCTTGTCGTGTTGTGTACATCACTATAAAAAGTGAAAGTATCAGAAATAAATCCCAATTGCTCGCAATCTGATAAAAGTAACTTAAATTCATTACAAAAATTAATTAATTCAAATCCAAACTTTTTTCTGATATCAGCATTAAAATCACCTACAAAAACTATATTGCTATTATCATACTCTTCCACAATATTTTCAAATTTACCGAGATAATGCATGTAGTCAGCAAAATTATCAACACAGTCATAAGGCAAATACACATTTACTAACAGGGTTTTATTTCTATCACAGCCAAGCTCAATAGCTACAAGTCTGCTGTCCTTTGAATCAACATACTTAACAGCATCATACATACTCTTCCTAAACAAGATAGCCACACCTCCATGAGGACGTCCAATCAATAACGAGAAGGAAGTATCTATAGAGGACACAGCAAAGCTGTCAAAATCACTATGCAGTGATTTTAATAAGGGTAACTCATCATTGCATAACCATGTTTCTTGCAAAACAGATAATATCGTACGTTTCACATAATTCAAGTACATCCTTTTTATTCGACTTAAAACCCTT
>NW_022718976.1:0-631 GCF_011630105.1 Anneissia japonica
ACCTTTGACTTGTTTGTGCCACTTTCCAGGGTCCACCCGTTTTAGATAACGAACTTTGTGTTCGATCTCATTAATTTTGGCTTTCCTAATTTCTCTTATGATAAGGTTACGAATTTTCTTTCTCATGGTATCGTCTCCCTTTTCATATGCTAATTGCCTTTCGTAAAAAAGGTCCCTAATATGGCCTGTCATCCACGACTTTTCATTACAGTGGATCTTAATTATTTTATTTAAATGGGAAATATACTTGGATTGCATCATTCATAATTTTGTAAAACGTATCGGTTTTTAATTGAATGTCAACTGCATCAAAAATATCGGACCATGTCTGGGTTTGTATCCAACGCCCAAACTCATTGAGCTTAGAATCCGTAATGGGTTGGATAGTTTTAGCAACCATTCTGTTAATAGGGATTCTCACTTTTGGTTGCGATGATATAACACAATGATCACTGCGACCAATAGCGGGTAAATATTGTGGCTCAAGATACAATTCAGACATGTTGGTAATAACAAGGTCAAGTATAACTTTCTCTTGTAGGGGAATTAATGATCTGCTTTAAACCAGTGCCTAAAAGTATTGACCTAGTGTCCGTGCGGTTAAAATCACCAATAATCATGAGTCCAGCTT
>NW_022718977.1:0-1229 GCF_011630105.1 Anneissia japonica
ATGGTAATGTCATATTTGCCCAATTATGGATATATCACATTTATTTGTCACAAAATGTGATAGTGACATAGCTTTAATTTTATTATATTCTAATTTGATTGATTGACGATCAATTCCTGTAAATTTCTATGTTAACTTACAAAAATATAAATTCAATATTTTCAATGTTGTAAAGTTTTAGCTGTAGAAAAGGGTGGGTGGTAGATATTTTAAGGGTGGGTTAGTGTGATAACATTGGTAAACTCTAATTAATAATAGTGGATTTTAAGGATGGGCAAGGGGGTTAATGAAGGTGGGTGGAGGTGGAAAACTTCAAGGCTCGGTGGCCCCAACACACCATAACTACATCCCTCCGTTGAAATGGGCAACCCAGTAAAGGCATTAATTTTAAAATATTTAGCACATTTGTAATTGAAAAAGTTATATTTAAAGGCAAATGTTGATAATAGACATAATCATAATCATCATCATTTTTTCGGACTGTTGTCAGTTCAGTGCTGTGAAAATTGTGTCAGATGATAAATAGATAGATAGTAAATATGAATAGAATGTAATCTAAATATACTTTATAATTTTTTGATCTGACAACCCAGGGGCCCCGGTTTTCCTGTAAGTCGTGGGATACGAGTCTTTCGGAAATCCTCCCCCACTCCTTCAACCGTATTATTTGCATCACGGGAGTCAGTGTCCATTAAAATTGAAAGTGCTAAGGAACCTTATTTAAACAGACAGAATTTTATAGTGTAAAAAATTGATAGTGTAGTCATAGCTTTAACATTATATTGCATTCTAATGACTTCTCCAAACTCCAAACCCAGAAATGACCTCTCCAAACTTTGGACCCCAGACAACTAAATTATTTATTTATCTCCAAATGTAAAGTTGTGACTTATTATATTATAGTACAGGTTTCGTATGAACAAGTTAAATATTCTTTGTTATTTACAGACACAGATGAGTGCGCAACTGGCCCATGTCAGAACGGCGGTACGTGCATTGATGGAGTTAACGGCTACAGCTGTGATTGTCTCTCAGGGTGGACTGGCACAAACTGCACAATAGGTAATCTAATATAATCCTTTTAAACCTTATTTTATTTTTTTTTCTTTTATTGTTACTGTTTGTTTTTTCCTTTATTATGTTTTTTGTTGGAATTGTTTTATTATTATTATTATTATTATTATTATTATTATTATTATTATTATTATTATTATTATTATTATTATTAT
>NW_022718978.1:0-856 GCF_011630105.1 Anneissia japonica
CGATAGGGGAAGCAACCTCGACCTTGACATCGTGGTTGACATATTTCGTGCAAAATTTCCAAACTATAGAATTTCACTTTTAAAAAAGAGAATTTGAAAGTAAATTTGATGGTTACATTGCAAACTGTTTGTTTCTTGTTTTATTCAAAATGTTTTGGTTTTGGAAGCTGATTTAGACATTAGAAAACATAGCCTACATGAAGTCATATTATAGTAGCTCGATGCCTATCAAATAAGTAATAAAAATTCGCCATAATTCGTCAAATATCCTTGGCTTCCAGGTGGTGAAGCCTGGAACCCCACTGCAGTGGCGTATCTAGATGTCTTGAAAGGGGGGGGGGGGTGGCGGCTGATGAGGGCTGATGAGGGGAGCGAAGTTGAAGTGGGGGAGAGGTCTCGATGATCAGTTGAGGGGGCGGTAATTCGCAAAATAAGGTGATTTTAGGTGATTTCTTACTACTTGACCGTGATTTTAAACCAGTGTCAGCATAATCTAGGTAAGCATGTGGTTAACATAAGCAAGGACCCACACTTCACCTTCGCGCCTTTCCCCCCCCCCCCCTTCGCTCCCCCCCCCCCCATTTCAAGACATCTAGATACGTCACTGACTTACATGGCCAGATGAATGAAAGTACAAATTACCAGGTTTCTGGGTTGATTCGCAAGGTACTACATGGCGCAACTATTTTTTACTTTGGGGTTAATTGGTAAATATCGCACACAAATCATACGACGTCACTGACAACGCCGGGGACGGCAACTCGATTTTGAGATTAATTTTCCGAATATATTTATACTAAATAACTTCTAATGACAAACTATTGTCTTCAGTTGTCTTTATTGGTCATATAACTTT
>NW_022718979.1:0-716 GCF_011630105.1 Anneissia japonica
ATGGAATAGTCTTTGTTTCAGCCTATCTCACTTTACCTAACCCTAACCCTAACTCTAACTCTAACTCTAACCCTAACCCTAACCCTAACTCTAACCCTTACACTAACCTTAACCCTTACCCTAACCTAACAAAAAAAATTACATTTTTGACTCAACTTTTTAACATTGTCACTTTTTGCACAAAAGTGCTTATCTCGCCAAGTTGAGCACTTAGTGCAAATTGTTGACTTTCCGCCATATTTCGAGTACTTTTCCGAAAAACTTCAAACTTTCAATGGAATAGTGTTTGTTTCAGCCTATCTCACTTTGCCTAAACCTAACCCTAACTCTAACCGTAACTCTAACTCTAACCATAACCCTAACCCTAACTCTAACCCTAACACTAATCCTAACCCTAACCCTAACCTAACAAAAAAAAAATTACATTTTTGACTCAAATTTTTAACATTGTCACTCTTTGCACAAAAGTGCTTATCTCGCCGAGTTGAGCACTTAGAGCAAATTTTTAACTTCCCGCCATATTTCGAGTACTTTTCCGAAAAACTTCAAACTTTCAATGGAATAGTGTTTGTTTCAGCCTATCTCATTTTGCCTAACCCTAACACTAACCCTAACCCTAACCCTAACCCTAACTCTAATTCTAACCCTAAACCTAACCCTAACTCTAACCCTAACACTAACCCTAACCCTAACCCTAACCTAAAAAAAAATTACAT
>NW_022718980.1:0-747 GCF_011630105.1 Anneissia japonica
TATTGACCCTTGCTTTGATTGACTGCAACAGATTCAATCCAAATAATTATAAGAAAAATATTTATAAAGATATGAAACATAGAGAAAAATATCGCTGATCGTCGCTGGTGATTCACATTTTCATTAGCTCAGTGCTAATCCAGTGTGCTCATAACAAATCTCATTACCCTCCTTCCGTTATTCTGACCTAAATTTGTTCATTGTTCATACAATTAACACCAAATTCTTAGGCCCCAGATAATTTTTATTTTTAGCTACCCCTCCTCGGAACTCCCTCCCTAAAAATTTTGCCAAATCACCCTCCGTTGCTACTTTTAAGACAAAACTTA
Organism: Anneissia japonica; assembly: GCF_011630105.1. Classification (NCBI taxonomy): domain Eukaryota; kingdom Metazoa; phylum Echinodermata; class Crinoidea; order Comatulida; family Comatulidae; genus Anneissia; species Anneissia japonica. The sequence continues at coordinate 330 of NW_022718980.1, forward strand.
AAAAAAAAAACACGTTTTTAGCATCTAAACATACGCAGTGCCGTCGAATTTTACTTCGGTTTAATGATATTGGCGTTTTATAAATTATTATATTACTATTATTATTATTATTATTATTATTATTATTATTATTATTATTATTATTATTATTATTATTATTATTATTATTATTATTGTTATTATTATTATTACAGAAATTATTATTATTATTATTATTATTATCATTATTATTTATCATGTTTCAAAATATAAATTGAAATTATTATGTTTCATGTAGAGGATTGTTAGTGATTTTCCATTTATAGATTATATGTTTTCTACGTAAAAATATAAATGTTCACAGCTGCTTTTAATTTTTTTTCCATACAGCTGATTGTGTTGATAGTAACCCAAACATCTGCAAAGGATATAAAGCATA
>NW_022718981.1:0-1147 GCF_011630105.1 Anneissia japonica
GCATCGAAAAAACAATAGTTCTCAAACGTGGAGGTCTGCATTCATACCACCCCAAAGTTTAACCATGGTTTAACCAAGTTACAATTGGAAGATAGTATTATGTGTTGGCGACGAATCAGTCAAGGGTGTACATTGCAGGGTAATTTAAATTTTTGAGATCCCAGACGTAAATATCTATAAAAAGTTTTCAATGAGTGTAAATGTAACTTTCTATAATAGTTTGTAAAGTCCAGTATAGAAATGACTGATTTTTTTGTGATGATTCGGCGTAGGGTGTGAATATGAGGACCATTTAAAGGAAAACGTCCCAGACCAGATATTTTAAAAACGGGTCAACTGATATTATTATGTGTAGGGGACGATCCAGGTTAGGGTGTAAATTTGAGGGTCATTCAAATTCCTTATGTCCCATGTATAGATGGATAAAAATGACACATTGCAGAATAGTTTTTCATGGTGAAATGATCCAATTTTCACTTTCCTATTCCAGGTCGGCCCACATAGCGCGCAATGGTTATGGGTCACGATGTACCTTGCTGTTACCATTGCAGCCATAGTTCAAGTCTTACTAATAACGCCGCAGTGAATTTGGTTTTTGTTTCCCGCCCCCCCCCCCCCTCATTTTATTCCACTGCATTAAAATATTGGTTTTCTGTGTTCTTTTTACTATACCTTTTAACGACTTTTCTTTTTGTTGCAATTCCAACTTCATTTCTCATTAAAGCAATAGGGAAAAGCCCCATGTTCTGTTGTTCAAACAGACATAGTAAGTCTAGTTGTTATTATTATTATCATTATTATTATTATTATTATTATTATTATTATTATTATTATTATTATTATTATTATTATTTGTTATTAATATTTATCAAATATGTTTGGTTTCCAGGGACTATTGTGAATGTTTCAAGCGTCGTGAGCAAAGTGCCGGTAAGTTAGGGATCACTAGACTCATAGTAGATAGAACTTACTCTGTGATACGAGGTGGGCATACAGACTTGGGCGTTACTTGGGGCACACTCTCATTAGGGGTAGGAGCTTGCAAAGATTTGAAGCTGGGTAGAAAGAGAGGCATCACATGTAAAAAAAAAATGCTGATTTCAAAAATGTTATTCCTTTGCGTCATAAGAGATATGGTTAGGTAATG
>NW_022718982.1:0-1128 GCF_011630105.1 Anneissia japonica
TATAAGATTATAAAAGTAAGAAAATGTGATAAATAAAAGTAGTTAAAAACTACATGTACTGACATTAAAAAAAATTATAAAAATGGAATGATGAAAAAACTATGACATATTTTACTGAATTAAATACTACCATTGCTTACCAACATATCATTTATAGCGTTTTCCACGCTAGTGGATACAACCTGCAGAAAAGTAGAGCATATGCATATTTAGAATAGATAATATATATTTAGAATACATGAATATATATAATATCTGTAGTCTATGCATTCAGGGTAAATTGATCCACTCTCTAACTGTTCAGACGCGACATCAATTGTGATCGGTTGTGATGTGATTGGTGGTAAAAAGTTGTGATCCAAAAATTTGCAACACCAATTGCAAACGTGAAACGCATTCAGACACAACAGATGTTACAATGGAATGTGGTTGGAGGTCTATATTGTTGACTGACCTCAGCCAATCAGCACTTGTGTTAGAATTGTTGCAACCGATCGCAATTTACTTCAGGTCTAAATAAGGTATTCAAGTATTGTGAATTCATGACAAAAAAAAAAAACCCTTTTGCTTGCACATAAACAGCCTTATAATTTAAGATCAATTTTAACCTCACCCAAATTCCCTTACACCTGTGATTTTATTTAAATGTTTATTTCCTGTAAGATTTCTGGCTTCCTGACAAGAGTGGTGATCAGATACCAACATTTTTTCAATGGTTTAGGCGGGGGGAGGGGAGCAATCAGATGCCTCTAATGGGAGGCCGATTTTAAAACATATTTAGTTGACATTGGGCGGAGGGGGGAGCTTTCCCTAGTGACGCCACTAGTTACAGTGCCTTTCACAATACCAAAGCATTTTTTTCCAGTATTGTTAAATTATTGTACTGTATGTTATTATATCAAAAGTCATTTTTCTACAATTGTATGTTGAGTTGATTTTGAAATAAACTATTAAAAAGAAGTCTAAGACAAATTGAGCAGTGGAAAATTACAGAAAATAAAACAATCTTACCTTAAAGTCCGTCGCCACCTGCAACAAGAAAGAATCGATTGTTATTCAAATATATTTCATATTTCAAAAACACCTAAACAACACATGCTTTTTGCAAAATTACATATGGAAAGCAAT
>NW_022718983.1:0-637 GCF_011630105.1 Anneissia japonica
TTTAGAAACTAATATTTATTATAGGCCTTTTATTCGATTTATGATTTTTATAGGCTCTCCTTTATTTTTCTATACTGACTATTATGATTATCATTCGTATGATTTCTTATAGTTATATTTGATTTATGATTTTTATAGGCTCTCCTTATATTTTTATTGCTGTCTTATTTATTATATCAGTAATACTATATTTAATTATACATTGCTGTGTTATACTGTTTTTATTCTTTTTGGCGCCATTTTGGCTTTGCTTTGGTTTTAGCTTTTTTTGGGGAAGGTTTCCTCCCTACATTGTTCTATTGTTTTATGCTTTGTTTTTTTTCTGGCTTTTCATTGGCCACTACGTATTGTTCTGCCACCTCATTGGTGCATTCCATAGTTTTTCGCCATGTTTTGAGCCTTCTATTTACTATATATATTTTGCTCTCATCATATTTTTCTTCAGCTTGACAAAGGTTGATAACCGAAAACGTTTGCTCACTATTAAATAAATATATACCTGGCAACTTATTACCTTCTCTCCGGAGTTTTTTGTTTTATCTATTTTGTTTGCCAATGCAGCCTTCCAGTTTTATATATATATATATATTGCCAAAAGAACGATTGAACAGCAGACAGCTAATAATTTTCAAAAACA
>NW_022718984.1:0-874 GCF_011630105.1 Anneissia japonica
GTAAGTGTCTGTTCAAAGGAACGAAGTTCTCTGGTAGCAGGTGTACCGGAATTTGTAGAGGATGCAGCTGCATGTTGCTCTCTTTTAGTAGCTTTCCTGTTACCTGAAACCTAGACAGTACATCACACAAAATGTTGTTTTTTCCTGGTATATGTCTGGACGTGGGGTTTATATTGTTAACAAGCGGAACAAGCACTATGGGGCGAACGATATGCATAACACTGTCATTGCTTGGGGTTTTCTTATTTAGAATATAAACTTTATCTAGGTTATCACTGTGAAAAACAACATGAGTGTTTGCTAACTGTTTTGCAAATATTGAGAGCATGATAAATATAGGATACAACTCAAGAATCATGATGTCAAAAGAATTTCCATAAAGATGGCCAGGTACCTTGTATCCATTGATTATTGAAAGTTGCCCCATAACCGACCGTCGGCGTAGTAGAAGTGTAAACAATCCGAGTCTAATCTATTGGGCATTTTTATGAGGGTTGTTCCGTTGTATTGGAACAAAAAATTAAGCCAGGTCTTAAGGTCGTCTTTTGTACTCTGTGTGAGTTTTACACGATTGAATGGGGATGTCTTTCCTGCAGTGAGGCGGTATAACCTACACAAAAAGGCACGACCAGGTTTATTAACACAGGTCGAAAATTGTAACTTCCCAATTAATGACTGCAATTCGTTAAGTGTTATTTCATCTACAGAAAGAAGTTTCTTAATCTCAACTGTGTAGCGTTTCAACTTATCTAGGGTAAGCCGTGCTTCCAATTTACATGTGTCAAGCTCTACCCCAAGATGTAAGCTTAGTAGGTGATGCCACTCTTAACTATAAGAATGGAATTATATTTGTTGACATTTTCATGGTTCATTA
>NW_022718985.1:0-688 GCF_011630105.1 Anneissia japonica
GGCAGGACTTTCGAAAATATTTCTAAGTCCAGAAATCTCGAAATTCTTTCTAAGTCCAGAAATCTCGAAATATTTTCTAAGTCCAACTTTTAGAAAAATTGTTCTAAGTCCAGATTTTCGAATTTTTTCTAAGTCCAGAAATCTCGAACTTTTTTGTAAGTCCAGCTTTTAGAAAAATTTTTCTAAGTCCAGATTTTCCATTTTTTTCTAAGTCCAGAAATCTCGAAATTTTTCTAAGTCCAGCTTTTCGAAAAATTTTCTAAGTCCAGAAATCCGTGTACTCCACGTCCGTCCGTCTTCTCGACGTCCGCGTACCTGTGGTCGGTCGGCTGGTCGCGTACGCGAGTATGTACTCGAAGTCCTTCCGTGTACTCGACGTCCGCGTACTCGAGGTCGGTCGGCGGGACGCGGACGCGAGTGTGTACTCGACATACGTCCGTGCTCTCCACGTCCGTCTACTCGACGTCCGCGTACTCCACGTCCGTCTACTCGACAAATTATTTCCAGTTTCAGAAAAAAATTTTTGTCAGAAAAGTTTGAAATAGAGACTCGTCTAGTCTGCCTTAACGAAGTCGATCAGAGGATCGCGGACGCGTCCGTGTACTCGACGTCCGTCTGAGATCCGCGGACGCGTCCGCGTACTCGATGTCGGTAGGAGATCCGAGGAGGCGTCCGTGTACTCGACGTC
>NW_022718986.1:0-545 GCF_011630105.1 Anneissia japonica
TAAGTATGTCTTAATGCGCCGTAATGCACTGAATGATCGTTCACTGACAGCATTTGTTGCATGCATAACTAACACAAGATTAAACAATTTTCCAACCTCATAAAATAGTGACTTCTGACTAGAACTTAATGATTTTCAATAGTTTAACACTTCATGAAATGTTTTCAATGTTGTTGATTCGGTCATGTTTGATTCAAGTAATGTTGAGAACATAGACAAATTGGATTCCAAGTTATGCTTATCAAAATCACCTTTGTAAAAATCAGTAATAAAGTGAAGTTCATCAGATATATATTCAGCCACTCTCATTCATTGTGAGGCGGAAGTTTTTGTCGCAATGTTTTTCAGTAATATTTCTCAATCATAAGATATTTTATTAAATACGATACGACACATTTTCTTGGGAAAAAGTGGGGATGTTTTTCAGTAATATATTTCTCACTCAGAAGATATTTTATTAAATAGGTCCCTACGACACATTTTCTTGGGAAAAAGTGGGGAGAGGGGGCAATGCTCTCCCGCCCCCCCCCCCGGTTCCTACGGCC
>NW_022718987.1:0-591 GCF_011630105.1 Anneissia japonica
CGCCGATCAGTTCGTTGGCGGCCTTGAACGAAGCGACGACGTCGACTTCGGACGAAGGTTCGGACAACCGTTCCGTCATCTCCTTGATATCGTCCATTCTCTTCCGATATTCGGAGCCGAGCTTGCCCTCGACGGTCTTCGTCAGCCGTTTCATGAAGTCCGCCAGCTGTTCCCTCCACATATCCATCTCCTTTCTGATTTCCGTCTGCTCCTCTTTGCTGCTATCGTCCTTGTTTTTCAGTATCGTCAGTATGGCCTCCAGCTGTTCGGGAGCCATGCTGCTGGCAAGATTCTTGACGGTCTCCGCCTCCTCGAGCAGCTTCTCGTTCGACATGTTCACTCTCGGCTCGACCTCGCCACTCGAACGCTTATATCCGAATCTCTCCGAAGCCAAGCGTCTCGCGGATATCTTGTCGTCGCAGAAAACGGCCACCGTGCCCTTTCTGTGACCCGTCTCCACCAGAGACACTTCGGTGCACAGGGTGTGATCGGCAAGCCTGTAACCGAGGGACAGGCAGTCGAGATTTTGCGAGAACGGACTGCGCAGAAAGACGGGATCGGTGATCTCCAGCAGCACGGCCACCGCACCTC
>NW_022718988.1:0-7997 GCF_011630105.1 Anneissia japonica
TTGTTTATATATATATATATGATGTGATGTCATCATGACCTTATTTGACATGTCATTTTTTCTTTAGCTTAATTTTTAATCTGTTGTTAATCTCCAATACAATTTGTCATATTCATATAATATTCTGTTTGTTTTCTTGATAAACGTTTAATCATTCATTTGTTTTGTGTGTGTATTTAGTCAAAACACAACGGTTGCTGGTAGTGTCCATACTATACCAGCTTCAATGGCACAAGAACAAGTTGAAAAAGAAACTGTAAGTTGAAGTACTGTACATACAATTCATGTAAAAACACCAATAGTAAACAAGATATGTTTAAGAATTGTGTTTTATTATAATATTACCCTTTTCAAACCTCTGTTAAAATATTGCTGTATTTTTAAGTGATTAGTAGGTATTAATTTAATTTAAGTGGCAGACTCCCCGATGTTTGATGCAAAATTGAAATAAAATAAAATAAAAATAAATGAATAAGTTACCTACCTGAGTTTGCCATAGGTCCAAACTTAATAATTCTACTTACTGATGCCAATCGTGTCACTGTTCGTGGGCATGTTATGAAGTAAGTCTGCCTCAGAAAGTAGAAGTAATTATACATTTTGTAACTTAAACTTAGTGGTGAGTCGTTAACCTCATTTTCAAATCAATGTAAATTTTACTATCTCCAAGCAGGCACTATATGGATATAGGGCCTGTTATTTTTTGTCTCAAGTGCAAAAATTTCAACATTCATGGTTGTAGCTGAAGAAAACTAAGTGTGGGTGATAGACATTTTTAGACAACATTAGTAAGCTCTAAATAATAAGAGTAGACTTTATGGATGGAAAATTGAGTTAATACTTAAGGCTGGGTGACCCCCACCCACCATAACTGCATCCCTGAAAATTGTGATGAATATGTTGTTGCTAGTCCAAGCTCTGTATGCGTACGCGCACTACGAACCTGACAAATCGTGGTATACGGTATTGGTGAACACGAATGAAGTTTGTGGGCATACACTACCTAGGCAAGGCCTAGAAAGGCATATGGTTTTGAGATAAAGATGATTGAGTTATAAATCAATTGAAGAGACATGGCAATTCTGAAATAATCCATAATGTTTACACTACATTATAATCAATTTAACAAACAAGGTTATGCCTAACTAATATAATTATAAACACCACTTCATCAACCATAATGCATATGCAGTTAATGTGTTGTTCATATCACTCAGTGATTAGTCACCACTTCAAACAGCAGTTTGATTAAAATATGTACATATAAAACAAAGTAATTGACTGAGTTATTTCAGACCCTATATAAAATATAAGGCTCAGATGTTATTATTCTGTTAAAAAATTGCCTTCAGCCCTGCAGGCTTCTGGCTTTTATTTTCTATAGTCCTCAGACCTTGACTCTAATTACTTGGTAGTAGTAATCTTCAGTGAAAGCTGCTAAAAGTAATTGCATTCAAAAATGCTGAGAGGAGAAATACATTAATTTTACCGTAAATGCTCGAATAAATACCGCACCAAACATAATTTTTTTTGTCAAGCGCCACTCTCGAATAAGCGCTACGGTGCTTAATCGAGAGTATATAATACAGTATTCTGTGTGTAATAAAACACTTATGAGAAACAGGGTCTTAAATACAGTGTATGAAGTGTTAACATGAATAGATAACACAATGAAAACACAAGTATTTCTTTATAAACATTTAGTTACGATACATGGACCTGTGATAGGCCTACTGAACTACGGGAATATGCGTGAAACAGGTAACATGGGAATAGACATAGAAAGCGTGACAGCAATATTTTTATAAGCACCGCTCTTGAATAAGCGCCGCACTGAACCCTCCAAAAATTGTATAAGCGCCCCAGCGCTTATTTGAGCATTTACGGTACTCTCAGAGAAAGGTTCTGTTCTTATCGTGGTTACTTTTCAGGCTAATTTCATTAATAACAGGTGGATGGAATTTGCATTTGGAACCAAAGATAATCCAGTTATATTTATATATACATATTTATTCATTTTTTCAGAACAAGTTTCAAGCTGTGTCTGAAGATGTAGCAGCTGATAGTAAGTTTAAAATCAGTTACCGTATTTGTTTGAATAAACACCCTGCTTTGAATACATGCCCCCTAAAATAATCACCAATTAGAGCCTCATTTTGAATAAACACCTCCCTCGAATAAACACTTCAAGGCATGTATTTTTTCTGCAAATAAACACCCACAACACACCCCACCCCACTCCCCCCCGCAAATGATTAAACAAATCTAATTTATGATCACGTCATAGCACATTTTCATATTAATAATATTTTGTAGTCCCACATTTACATTTACAGTGAAATTAAGGGGCGTTTATTTGAGCATATGTATCCATTTTACACCAAAAAGATAAAATAAATGATTCCCTCTAATAAACACTACTTTAAAAACTCTTCTCTGCAATATTTGAATAAATACGGTAGTTCTAATTTACAGTATATGTAATCAGGGATTCATTTAGAGAAATATATTGAGAAGGGACAGATGGTGGTTGTCTTGTTATAAATAAATTTTGCCCTTGTGTGGTATTTCAAACAAGATATAATAATTGTCCCGCCTGACATATATCATTAAATGTTATTGTCATTATTTTTCTTTTTTTTCCCCCACAGTTGATAAATGGCATTTTGTTAAAGATTCAGCAGAATAAACGATGGAAAGGCCAAAGATGTCATGTACTGTAAATCTTACAATCAAGAAGTCAAAATTCAACAACCAATTTAATAGATGTTTTTATGATTTTCAAATTTTTATTAATAATTTATCATTCTTTTGTTTTTTCATTAAATTATACATTTTCAATTTTTTTCAAAGTAACAGCTTCGGCCTATGAATACACCTGGCAATAAATGTCATCCTATTAGAATAGCTTTTTGAAGATGTTATGATAAATTATTAAATTACACTGAAATAAAATAATAAAGATACTAAAAATACCCTACCTGACGTGTGTTATAGTACTAAATGCTCAGTATGTTCCAAAATAATTGCCAAAAAAAAACAAAAAAAAAAAACATATTCAGTACTACAACACATCAGGTGGGGGAAACATTGATTCGTAATACTAAAACTACTAATTTATGACAACCTAATTTCTGTACAACCTTGAAGAATTAATGTGCTTTGAAATAACACTTGATTATTACTGTTGATTTCGTCATATTTTCGAAACTTTAAACAACATGCTGTTTTCACAAAACGTAAAACCTTGAATTGAAGCCATGGGCTTCTTCTTTTGTTTTTTTGCAAACTTAGGATAGGCTTCTATTTAAATGAAAATTTTGGGAATTACTACTATAAAAACAATATAGGGCCACTGTAAAATCAATCTGTATCATGGAGTGTATTACCCGACATAAAATCACCTAAACCTACTGTATAAAGCAAGCATGTTTTTAATTTATTTTGTTTCTTTAAAATTAATGTATAGTACAGTGTACTATTAAAAAAAAAAAAAACAAGCCCATGCTATCTTGAAAAAAAGATGAATGGGCTTATGAGATTAAGCACATTTGGCTTTTATTCGAGGTTTTATGGTAGTAGTCCCATTAAACGGGGCTCTCATTTTTCGCAAGTTGTTATATAGTAGTTGTAAAATTATTGCAAGTTTATACTTAAATATATTTTTGGCATGTTATACCGTAAATCATGATGTTTCTACAATTTTCTGTAGAGGTTTGTGCTTAGCTGCAAGAAATTTTCCCTATGTACTGTATTATTATGTGCAAGGGAAAAATATATTAAATTATGGACTTTGAAAGAATAATATTTTTCTGGATCGTCGACATGCCATTCTTTTTTGATTAAAATGAACATAATTATCATTGACATTGTTTTAGTTTTAGTTCTGCGTTGTAGTTTGCAGCCTACTGAGGTACCTAATAATAATCAAAGCTTATGTTGCGCATAATGTCAAGGTCTCCTATGCGTCACAGTAGCAGACAATATTTTGGTTTTTTCACTAATCTCAATTCCTTACCGTTTGTTGCCGACATTCCACAAACGATGCGTTAGTAGGACAACACTTGGTCACATGTGGCTGCGGTATAAAACGTGTGCGTGTGGGACAAGTGTGCATTCCTCGCCCTGTTCTCATTGGTCAATACTTAATGTTTGATACTTCGGAAAGACCCATAACCCTGTAGTTGCGCCACCCCATTCGCTTTGCCAGTCACCCCACTCCCACTGGAAATACTTGAAGCAAAAAAATTTGCTTAAGTAGTTTAAAACATTTTAAAATATCAAAGAAAAGGTCAATAGACGACGAACAAATTTTTTGTAACTGACTCCACAATACAGGACATACAACAGATTACAAGTATGGCAATGAATGGACAAGGGAAGGAAGAAAAACAGACAAGGTGGACGGGGCGGTGGAGGGGACAACGACAAATAGAATAAACAAAACGATTCCATTTCTCAAAAATTGTCTTCTACAACGAATCAATGAGCATTTTTAGGTAGAAGCTGTAATCCAGTTGATTTATGGTATTTTGGCCTTGCTTATTACGAATCTGGTGGATCCAAAGCCAAATTCTTTATAGGGCCTGTTTATAGGGCTAAACACAATTTTTGTAATTTTAGGCCATAAAATATTTTAATGCACCTAACACTGGCAAATGAACTAAAGTGCGTTAAATAAATCACCAACAAATAAATACATATTTAAATTTCTTATAATTTATGCACTGTATATATTTAATTTTACTTTAAAAAGTTGGTTTTGCTAAAATTTTGAAGAAATCAGAAGAACTCGGTAGTCTGTTAGTATATGCGCAGGAGATTCGAATTTAGTGTCAAACTGCTTAGAATACATTAGGAAACCTTTTTTTTTTTTAACTCAAGCTATTGTGTAATATACACAATGAATAATAGTAAATCAAATGATTTTTTTTTTACGTTATTTACAATAGGCTATTATTTATTATTATTATTTATTATTATTTTTCCAGTGCCGAATCCTTCTTGGCCGAAACAATTTATTACATATCTATCTAAAATACACTACTAAAATAATTGCCTAATTAAGCTTAAAACATACTATTAAATGGCTGTTAATACTAAGTTTTACTTCACACAAAAGAATAGGAATATGCAAATTGCAAAATAAGGAAGTCTTGGGCCGTAGAGGGCCAAGCCTTCTAGTAGGGGCGAATCTCTCAGAAGCTCTGGTGTCTATAGCAGCCGCAGCCTTTTATAAGATATCATGCATGGCGAGATTGCGTCAACGTAACATCGGAGTTGCGGTAATAAATATACCTATCCGTGTCAAAGGCTGTATAATCATTGTTTAATAACGCCTATATAAAATTCAGTTGACTGTAACTATAATTTTTTGAAATTAGGAAAAACAGGAATGTATGTATATACGGGTCTTAATAATAGGCCTATAGAAAAGGAATAACATCGTTACAATAGAAATTGTGCACCTTCGAGTCTGTAAAAATATTGTCTCTAATAAGTTGGTGTCTTTGTGTAGGTGGGAGGGGTATTACGTTTTCGTTTATGTGTGTTACACATAAACACAGGAAGAGTACATAAATTAGGTATAACCCAATGAAGAAATAATTACATTTTGGTGACTGTCCGGAGTAGGGTGTGGATATGAGGACTATTAAAAGGAAAACGTCCCAGACCAGATACAAGGAGGAAATTATGAAGTGTTGGTGACGATCCAGATTCAGCTGTCATTTGGTCCCAGCTAAATATCTCTAAAATAGATCAATGGATCAAAATGAAACTTACCAGAATAGTACCATTTAAAGAATATGTTTACCGTATACCGTAGGCAGATAACAATAGCTGTATGATGAATATTCAAATTAGTGCAAATACAGTAAATGTGTACAGCGTTTTATATATACTTTCACATATATTTGTGAACTGATTAGGAATATTTTAATGGCGCATCTTTATATGTGACGTTTAAACCAATACCCAATATTTCTCATTAATTTGACTATTTGCATAATATTTTACTTGGCATGTAATTGGCAGGAATACAAAAAGTGAGTGGGCATTTTCAGATTTTGTAATCCAGAAGCTTTGCTAAAATTTCACTTAAACCGCCGGAAACGATTTTTGTTTGTATTCCTGCCAATCATGTTTTTTAAGGATATGTGCAAACGCCATGACGTTACGTGGAATGGTCATGACGTTATGTGGTTTTTTTCATTATGTTATGTGGTTTGGTCATGATGTTATGTGGTTTGGTCATTATTTTATGTGGTTTCTCATGTTATGTGGTTTGGTCATGATGTTATGTAGTCAAGGCGAGCGTCATAAACATAGGCTTCATGGTTGAACAGATCCAAATACCGCCAGATACACTATATAATTGCATATAATACTCTATTAAATAAGGTAGTTGCTAAATACATATAAATATATAAATATACATATAAATATAAATATACATATAAATATGTTGACGTCATGCATAATTGCAGTTGTGCTGCGTCATCATTCCTAATCTTCTTGTTAGCGAAGTGAACCGTGAAGGTATGATCACGGAGAGCAAAATGTAGGGAAAAAAAACAAGTTGTCCTGAAGGAAATTTTATTATACTACTTCGTTTCAATAAAATGTAGAATAGATCAAGGGAATCATCCACCATAAGCGACCAGATATAGGCGTTTTTAAATCTTTATAGAGACCTCGTTTATTTGCTCTATAAATTTATCTATTATTATTATTATTAAGTAGGCCTATAGAACATGATTAAATAAGCCGATTTATTTATAATTTACGTAAATCTGAACTCTATTAAAGTTATTTTAATGTATAGGCCTATTCTACCTAAATATTATGGAAACAGTGCTTCATTTTGTAATGTTTTAATGACTTAGGACGACATTAAATAAATAAAATCGTCTCCATTATTTGATTGTTTGCGTCAGTCGTTTACCGTATTTTATTGAATGTGTACTGGAGCATTGACACATCGGTATTATTCAGAGTGTGAATGCCTGGTCCTAATGCTGTAGCAGCACATTGAATGCATTTCCCCTTTTTAAAAAAATCACGGTGTCCATATCCTGGATCAACCAATGTTTAACATTCTTATCCTGTTCAGTGTCTCCTTCAGTAGGTATTAAATGAGAAATTTCCAATCTGTGTGAAGATGTGTACATAGGTCAATTCTCTTTCAAAATAATATTTATCACAGGGGTATCAAACTAATAATAATATTGCCCGAGTAGTTGTATTGGACTCGGCTTTCATGACATTTATTTCGTATTTTCTCTGCAATTAAATATGGTTGAAAACACACCCTGTATATGCTTAATTAAAGATTAAAATGAACGATCAGCTTATACAGCATTAGTTCTGTATAAGCTGGTCGTTCATTTTAATTAGTCTACTGATAATAATTCTTCTTATTATTTTTAATGCTATTTATAATAAAATACAGAATTGTGAGGCAAGACCAAAAATCAATGAGGGGGAATGAATATAAGCTGGTAAATTATTTATTTAGCCTAACTGAATTAACATAGCATATACCTGATAATTTTATGTACAGTATTAAGAATAAGAAAAAATAAAGCACATATAAGAAGTGAAAAAAAAAACTTTAAACAGAGCTTCTTTATTTTTAAAAACAATTATGAAACATGACCATTTTCAGTTACCAAAATGATTTTCTATTACAAAATGTTGTTAATACTTCTTAGGGAGAAATCAAATGATATCCAAGGTTCCATTTATAATTGGGACCATACATTTAGCCCATATAATGGGTACGGTACCAACTTTTAACAGATGGTGGATTGGACATCCTAGACCCGTTTCGTGCCAACGAAAAAGCCACAACGTCCAAGTTCTGCAAACTCCATCAACTCCATCAACAGGTATAATATTGACACATTAAATGCTGCTGTACTGTCTATAAACAATCAAGATCTATTATTTTTATGTGTATAAGAGACAGTGTGTACATAGGTCAATTCTCTTTC
>NW_022718988.1:8971-17245 GCF_011630105.1 Anneissia japonica
ATAGATTCATATAGAATCTATTCTGTTGGTTCATACATATGTAACATACCTTGTAGTATAATGGTAGAGTCCCGAAAGTTTAGTGCGGTAAAGAACGAGTGTTGCACGTTGGAAACTAGGGACGCCATACTGTAGGAGTACATGTTGTTAATCGAGAGCGTCCATTTGAAGTTAGGAAGTCGAATACACCGTTTTACTATGCCTTAATTTAGCAGTTGTGGGACTGGTATGTACATGATTTGTTGTGGAATATATACTTGTACTGTAGATATGAACAGTACAGAAATATTAGTGATTCGGAATGAGAAGCATTCCATCGTTGTTTTGTGCTAGACCACAGGCTGCAACATGAGTAGTTAGGCAAGGAGTCAGTCTAACCCATCTAACCAAAGATACTAGAAATACAAGATAGAGTTCTCGCATTGTAAAAATGAGGCGGAAGTCGTGCCCAACGTAGGCGGCGCCCTTCTTTTTAACCATGCAAGTTTCCTATACTTCGTGCCCAACGTACAGGGCGCCCTTCTGTTGCTAAGTATATCCAGACGCAAAAGGCGCCCTTCCTTTTCCACTAATGGAAGAAAACTTTTTCACTAAGAGTGCGTCCGGCCATGCGATTCTGCGCTGTATTGTTGTTTTATTCTTTACTGATTCATGAATAGCAACGATTTCTACCGCCACCAAGGAGGTTATGTATTCACCGATGTCACTGTCTGGGTGTCTATTCCAGTTTGTTTTTATATCTAGTATCTTTGTTGAGAATTGATAATAAAATATGCGACGACTTGGTAACGAAAGTTTGGCACAAGTTTTTTTAGATCCAGCTGTAGGGGGCGTCCCATTTTTCGTATTCCCACCATGCATTTCGGTGGAACACTTTTTTTGTGTGGAGAACTCTATCTTGTATTTCTAGTATCTTTGCCATGGAGGTATTATCAAAGAGTATAAATAGAACAAGAGAGCCAACAATGCTCATTGAGAGCGTAAAAAAACGATACGGCCTACGCAGCTAGTGTAGGACGCCAACTAACGCTTGTATGTGTTTTATTACCCAGTACTCCACCGCGCACTGTCGGTTTGTCTGTTTATCTGTTCTCCACAAGTACTTTTGTAGAGGGCGGTATTTGCGCTTGTATAAAGCTGACCTAAAGTAGATCTAAAAGTATGTAAACATAAGATGATAAACATAGTGCAGGGCCTATGATAGTTGCATGGAGGAAATTTTTCCCCTCCATGATAGTTGAAAGAATTTATACGTACAATGCTGTGCAAATAACAATATGTGTAAGAAAAACAAAATATGATGCTTGCGATAGATATAATAGGAATGCAAAGGTGGTCAGTATAAGAGAGCAATATATTTTATTTGTGCCATCAAACAATTATATAGTAAATACAATATAAAAGCTATAACAATATTAATAACAACAATGACAATATTAATAACTTACGAGTAGTCATGCTCTTCTATCCATTTTTTTTCATTTTAATCATCAAATATGATATTCAAAAAATATTAATGATAATATTAATAGTTACAATTATAATATTTTCAGATTCAATTAGCATCAGTCTGTCTGCATATATAGCACATATTTAACATAGCTTTATCAATGCTCTTAAATTCATTTTTTAAAAATTTTCAAATATATTTTAAACATAATAATTGTAATAAATAGCTCAGTTATAATTATAATAATTTCAGTTTCAGTTTTAGCTACCGTCTTCTGCATAGCAAAAGAATCTTAGCTTTGTTAATAATGATAATCACAATCAATAGAGTGAAAATTATGATAATATTAATATAATGACTAGGCAATAACAACAAATAACACAGTATAACAATAACAGATGAAGCCGAGTAAAATAACTATTAGCAAAATATTATATCCGATGGAGTTTTGCGTCAGGAGAAATAATATGAAACATTGTTTCTCTGATGCAAGACGCCATCGTAAAAGCAGTACCGCTGCTACTTGGGGATTGGATCCATCACTAGCCAACCGCAAACTCGGTGGTGTAGTTAAGTCATCGGTCTAGTTAACCTAGAGTTCGTGGGTTTGATTCCTATCTGAAACAACTGTGATTTTTTATCAAGTATTTGAATTGTACTGAGCATTTAGTACTATATAACACGTCATGTGGGCAAACATCATTTCGTGAAATATTATTGGAGGAAATAATAAAATTCTGGTGTAGTACTTTAATAAACATCCAATAATGTTTTCAAGCATTAGCCACATATCGTGTATGCAAAAATTCATAACCAAGGTTTTGGAAAATCAAATTTGCTTGTTTACAAACTTTTTTACAACGAATTTTAATAATAAAAATTAGTGATGTGAATGTGACAATATTATTGTATAATATGCGATTAAACTCTTATAACTTATGCAAGAGTAAGTCAATTGAGAGAGCAGCTTAGCAGTCGGCTAATCTGGTGGTAGCCACTGTGTGTGTGCTGAACCGTGGAGATCTCTAGATCCCCGGTTCATTTCCCATCGCTGCCTCTCCTTGTGTTTCAGCTAGAGGGCTGAAATACAGGTTACAATAGCGCACCGTCCTTCGGATGAGACGTTTAAGCCGTTGGTTCCGTGTGCATTTATAGCCCATGTGCACGTTAAAGAACGCAGTACACTCTTCAATCCAATCCAATTCCAGTAAATAATTTATCATTTTAAAACATATAAAATGGAGAATATGGATATATTAAAAAGTCAATTTTCTTGTTTTGGTCATTTAAGTTGGTTTTCGTAATACAAACCAGTACAGAAGAGCTGTAAAATTTGAATTATGAAATAGGACAAAATAGTTTGAATTTAATTAATTGTGGGGGGGGGGGGGAGGAAGAAAACGTCAGGTTCGCTTATTCCTGATGGGCCGCTTTGGTAGGAATGGCCCATTGTCCTACTAAAACCCTATAAGGTATTTTAGGACATGGGTTCTCAACTATATCGTAATAAGAAGCAAAATTGTTCATTGAATAAATTTGAAGGGCCAGGGCAAGAGGTTGGTGCTAGACGCCCATACAGGGAAACTTGACCTAAAGTTACCCTTGTGTTTGGTGAAGTAAAAGACAAACTGTTACAGTATACATCAGAAAAATGATCAACGGTATTTCTTTGCCGTTTGCTGCGACAGTTCTTCCAATTTTATAACTTAAATTGCTACAATTTGTGGGGCAAGGCTTTAGTTGGCAAAACAGAATGCAAAATTATTACGGTTAGTAATCACAAACCTCTTTTTTTTTTAAATTACTTAATTGATCAATTAAAAAAAAAAGTGCAAGTAAATTTCTTGCACAGTATTACCTATCTACTACAAAAACTTTATAAATGGGTAATTTTTATTAATTTTCTGTTCTTTCTCATTTCTTTTTTATTTTTCTTTAACAAATCCCGCAAATCTCTGTTATAAAATTTTGACAGCCCAAAATTGTATGATTTAAAGTGTGTTAGAAGTTGCGATGGATCTTGTAGAAAGGTAGAATCACTTTGGAGTGATGCCTTGCACACATCGCACTTGTGCTTTGTTAAGAACCTTTTGGCAATATATCCTGCCACATATACGATAGCATTCATATGTGTCTGTTCAACGGCCACCAATTCATCAACATTAGGGCTGTCATTGTAAACCTCATTATCCACTGCTGCTTCGGTTTTCAAACATTTTTGTTTAGTCTCACATACCTCAATGAAATAATCATCGTCAGGTAGACAATTACTAATATTCCCAAGCGGAGCCATCATCTTTGAACACACCACCTGCTTCAGGGAGGCGCGAAATTATATTAACTGTAGGGTTGTCCCTATTCCCACCCCTGTGTCGAATAATCGAAAACAAATTTTCCAAGCAGTCCTGATTAAGACGATTAGTTAGTAGGAAATTAAAATCACATTGTGTTGATATTTCACTAAATAATTGAATAGTTTAATTAATTGTGAGAACCCACCCCTGAATGCATACAATTTTAGTTAACGACCCCGATTTTAACCTCCAACCCTTTATCCATTCAACACACTCTCCCCAGAACTGGATATGTGGGGAACCAACTTTTACAGCTCTTCTGTACTCTTTTGCATCGCTCAGCTTAGCAAATGTCTTATTACACAATTTTAGCAAAATCTTGGCTTAAAAAATCGTCTTAGATGGCCCTAATGTACAATCGACAAAAAAAATGGACTTAAGACGAATTTAAGCTGATTTCTAGTTTGATAAATCTGGCCCCTGGAATTGAATGAATCAAATAACTGATCCATTTTTTCAATAAAATTTGCAGTATATACTGCTTCTGCTGGTAATTTGCCAAGTGATGAGTGTGTTAAAATACCAGCTGCCACACTATGGTTTAATACTTGTGCGGCAAGACAAACCCTCATGGGTGTGAAGGGCGGTAGTTCAATGTGCCTTGAAGTCAGCTTTGGGGCCATTCTAAGGGGCAGCTTGGAATCATGATTAAAGAATTCTACAACAAAATCCCATTTAATTTCATGTCCATCTACAAGAAAGATATGTTTTTACAGGTTATTGCGCACACTTTTTAACAAATTGGCGGGTCGTACATAAAATAGATGTTGTGGCTCTCACTACCGTCCTCCTTTTTCCACATAATAAATGGTTTGTCACCTGTTAAGCCTAACTCAGAAAACATCTTACGATAGTTTGAGCCTTGGTCTCCAATCACAACTTTTACCGTGAAACCTATATTTTGTAGCTTTTTTATGCAGTCAAGCAGTAGTATTTTTTGTGTACTGCCAGGTGTGGCACTTTTGGCTAAGAAGTAACCTACTGGTTGCTTCCACATTACATGACAGTCCCCTAACCAAAAATACCAGGGCATGAGTGGTTATGTTTTTTGTTCTTCCAATAGAACCAAAATCCTCCATTCCCTCTACTACATCTTTTGCCATGTCATAGTAGAGGCCTGATTTCAAACTCATCTCATCCAAAGTTACAACACACACTTTGTTTCTTTCCGACATGGTCATACACTTTTTACGCAACACCTCAAAGCATGTGTTATTAAAACCAGGTTGTAGCTTCACGTTTTCCAACCATCTTCTCAATGAACTTACAGTAGGCAGTGCAAAAATCTTCCGACAAAATTTATAAGCCTTCGGGCTTTGGTAGTGAAGTGCGAAGGCCAACAGCTTGTCTTCCTTTGTATATCTTCTCCCTTTTGCTTGTCTCTTCGAAATTCTCATTTGGCTGGCAAAGAACTCTAGTGAAGTTTCATTCAGGTATTTTGCAGCGTTTTCAATAATATATTTGGTTGAACTCGAATTACGTTGTAAATTTTCCAAACTGGATTGCAACTTCTTTATTTTACGCCTCAGTCTGTACATCTTTGCCCTCTTTGCTGCATTGATATTTCTTTTTTTTCTGCGATGAGCATCCTTTTGTGTACCCTTACCAGGCTCTTTGAAAACACACAATTAATTCAGAGCAAAGGGCGTCGACTTGTGTGCCAGAAGGAATAATCTTTTTTGTAATTTCTAAAGAATCCGTTTCTGAAAAGTAATAGGAACAAGAATTAACTGTTACGATAATTTTTCACAAAAACGTAACTGTTGAAATGCAAAAGAATTATGTTTATTATTGGTTTATTGTGCATTTTTTTAAATATTTAAAATGTGTGCCTACATCTAACCATTTTCAATTCAACATACACCCACATAGGCCCCCCACACACAAAACATGCTTATGTTTATACTAGTTTAACTGAATAATTTTGTAATTTTTGTATACCTAGTTCGTTTGTGCTGGAGTTATTTCCAAAGGTCGAGTGTTTGTTTGGCTCCCTATCTAATGTAGACCTATTTGGTTTTTCATGGCTCTTTCCTTTATTGCAAAGTGCATCTATTTGTGTGTCAAGAATAGTATCTTCTGTAACTTCCAAAGGTGCTTTGGGTTCTGAAAAGCAAGGAGCACAAGTAAAAATGGTTACAATCATTTAACATCAAAACAGATGAACACACGCATAACGCCAGATTTGAATATACAAACCATGCTGTTAATTTAAAATGGGTCTCAGTTTAACCCAATATCTCCAACTGAAAACACACCATTAAATAACACTTCATAAATATAGGCCTATATCCTCTATAGTTTGTTATAGGCATATTTTTATGTTTTTACAATTCTGCAAGTGGCGATTCTTGTTTGTTTAAATAAAAAAAAATTTCAAATCGTTGGCCATACCTGGTTCTATTATACTGGAGTGACTTCCAGTGCTTGTTTGTTCGTCTGGTTCATTTTCCAATGAATAATGCTTTGCATAGCTGTGGTCTTCTTCTAAACCTATTGAAGTACAATGATATAAATAATTTATAAAGGGCCTATATTAAACCTATAATAAGCAAAGCTAATACATCAACATTTAACCAAAAATAATATACAAACATAAAAAAAAACCTGTCAAATAATTTTCTGAAATCAAGTACATAAAGAAAACAGTCTAGGCATAGGATAGGGCTATCTGTTCAAATAAAATTTGCAGTTAACCTTTTTCACGGGACCTGGTTAGACAAAGCTCTTATTCAATGGTTTTTAGTAAGGGGCCTAGACTAGGCCTATATATAATAAATGGGTTAATTAATTTAAAATTGTAATACAGTAACTAATAAGCAAACCGCCACACATTGCCAATATTTAGCACTGTCAATCTTTATTCCTACATTTAACACACTGTCAATTTAGGCATACACACATTGCATTAACAGAAGTCACTTAGCAACCAATGTTATACAAATTGTTAACTTGTTAATTAATTGTTGAGCGTAATGTCGACCTAGGCCTAGGCATATTGACAGAAATCACTTAGCAACATCAATTTATAACAAATTGTAACTTTGTAATTGTAACACGCAGCGCTATGCAAATGAACCAAGATCAAAGCTGCCGCAGTGCGTGAAGAACATTTGCGCGATGCCTTTGAAGTCCCATGTGTTCCCCGCCATCAAATTTTCCGCAGGTATAGTTTATCAAAAAATTGAACATAGCGAAATGGAGAGCACCTTCTTTTCTCGATGCACACTACATACAGTCAATCACTATGGCTGCGCAATCGTTTCCATTGTGAAGCTGATACATTTATCTCTCATAAAATATCAAACATATTAATATTTTCCACCAAAAAAAGTTTCGAATTTAATGGAACATTTACATGACCTTTAAAAGTATAGTATATTTCAACTTCAATTTTCATAAATTGGCCAAAATTCGCTAATTCTAATTTTAACAGATATTACTAAGTCATTTTAGGGTTAACGAGGGTTAACTATTCAAAAAATCAATCCAAAATCTGAGTATTTTTCAGTTTTACGCTTTATTGCACAACTGCTCTGCTGGAAGCGTATAAATGCATGTCGTTGCCAAGTTGTTGCTAACGAAAAAATGTGAATTATAGGGTAATACGCCCACGCACGATCCAAAGGCGGGGAACACATGGGTTTGTCGCGTCAAAGGGTCTGTTGCCGAGTGATCTCCTCAATAATACCTCTATGGTCTAACTAATGCATGTAGCCTTTACGTATTTTATCTTTATATTTGTTGTTCCTGTTTATAATATTATTGCGGCTGTGTACAATACAGTCATAATTATAGAAGAACACCGTTTAATTATTGAACTATAATCATAAGTCTAAGCAATTATTAGATTTAGTAATGTAGTGACGGTTTGATAATAAGCAATAAGCCTATGTAATACATCACATGTTAACATTTGATGATAGACCTTCGCCAATGACTCGTCACGCTTGACTGCACAAATGAATATTTATGAAGTCATAGGATAGGCTGATACCATTGGTATTGTCGAGGTGCAGTGGGTTTCTTATTGCCTAATTTAATTGTTTAATCATTGTTTTTACTTATTTTACAGTAATTTTACGTCTTGATGATCTTGATGACAGTTAATTACATTAGATTTCAAATTATCTTGGCAATCCCATCATAACAGTATTACAAATATTATATCAAGAAACAACCCCTATTGACAATATTTTTAAATTGCAAAAGCGAGCTCTCAGGATTTGTGCAGGGACAACTCGTATTTCCCATACCAAACCTTTATTTTACAAATTTAATTTAATTTAAACTTCCTTTAAATCCTTACCTAATCTCAACTCTTTTAAATACAATCTTAAAAAGTCTCTGGTCTCGGAGTATAGCCGGTAAGTCTCCTGGTCGGTCTGTCTGTCTGTCGGTCATTCTTATTTGTACTTAACGGACTGCCACTACATATATACGTTTGTTTGTATATGTATGTGTGTGTAT
>NW_022718989.1:0-3620 GCF_011630105.1 Anneissia japonica
CAAATAGTACAAAAATAAAAATATATAAATTACAAAACCATAGTAAATACTGTATAATAACATAGACCTCACACATTTAAATTTATTGTTTATAGTCATCTGTCTAATTCAGTCGGCTTGCCAGATAGTAAAAAAAAAAACTCCATACATTCTTATCATTTATTATATTTAATGATATATAATAAATATAATTTAATTAAATAATTTAACAAAATAGTTCAAATAACGAATAAGTTAATTGAAATACGCTGCAAACCAAATGTAAAAAATAATCAAGTTAATTACATTTTTAATACGATTTTGCATGACTATAAACAATAAATTTAAATGTGTTAGGCCTATGTTATTATACAGTATTTACTATGGTTTTATAATTTATATATTTTTATTTTTGTACTATTTGTTAAAATTATATATAAAAAATAATTTAATTAAATAATTTAACAAAATAGTACAAATAACGAATAAGTTATTTGAAATACGCTGCAAACCAAACGTAAATAAACACATTTTTAATACGATTTTGCAATTATACAACTCATTTAATTTTATAAAAATGTAGTACATAAAATTACATTTTTAATACGATTTTGCAAATATACAACTTCATATATTTTTATAAAAATGTAGTACATAAAAATATCAAAATTCTAATTTTCAATTACACAATTATACATCACGAACGGCAATACAAGCAAATCAAAGACTGACAAGACTGTGGGATGAATATGTAGCTGGTATCTGGGGGGTTCATTCACTGATGACATCGGCAAGCCGACTACATTCACTGAGAGACGCGTTTGGCGTTCCATAGAAATGACCGGCGGCTCAACTTGTCGGCGGCTCAACCGGTCATATCCCACTGTCAGACGCCTACTCCTAGGCTAGTACAACCAAGGAGGTATTAATACCTCCTTGGAAGGAGGTATTAATACCTCCTTGGTACAACAATGGATCGCCCACGGCTGCAGTCAATGTCACTCAGCTACGACTACCGCGTGATCACACATGCTCAAAATATTGCCTAGAATTTTACGGCCTATAAGTATGAATTAAAATTTTTGAACAGATTTGAGACAGGTCTTACTTGACTAAACTAAGATTAAACATGATAAATCAACACTTCAAAAAAATATTGATTCCCGGGGACGCAAATCCGACTCTGGCGAAAATTGTAAATAAAAGCCTAGTCAAATCATACCAGATTTTCACTATTTCATATGCGTCAACTTCAATCGATAAATGCTTTGCGTTAACGTGGGTTTTCCCAAACAACTCCGATTGGTTCCGAAACTAGACTTATTTGGAAATGTTTTTACCATATAAGGAAGCCATGGGCGGGCCTTATCTATTAATGAGAACTATAAATAGAGTTGATGCAATTTTGCTAAGCGACGCTAAAACGTGGTTACGCTTTGAAACGATAGGTGGCGCTGCGCAAAGCAAATGCGGAAGTAAGATCGAAAAATCGCGATATAACGGACAAATCGTCTGTCGGCTGTCCTACTGTTACTTCCTCCTTTCTCTCTTATTTCTACGCCACAAAAAGCACAAATCGACACTAACAGTAGACCTCAAATCAGCGAAGACTATTTTGTTCCTAAAATCGACGTAAGTTTTATTTTAAATTTGCTATAATTATAAATGATTGACCATTACATTTGTAAGGTTTTGGAAATGGTTTTTCAAAAGGATTGTAGGCCTACATTAGGGAAAAAAAACCAATTATATATTTTCTGTTCAGGACACGGGCCTGATATCTACGTTACTGCCACGCCCATACTATATTCATGGACATATTAATAAGAAGGACCATGGACTCTTACTTTTTACGAATCGGAATGTTAAAGTATCGGTTCATATACGTGAACAGCAGGGATAGCTGGCGTTAAATAAGTGGAAGAGGGTAGTGGTGGCTCCAGCGAGGTGGGTGTGCAGTGTGGTCCCGACAGAGAGAGGTCATCAATCCTCGGGGCTCAACACAATTCTTCGACAGACTGAACTTATTAGGATAGGAGAAACTTTTTTTAAATAAACTTCAAATCTCTAAAATGTCAAAGCTTCCAGGAGCCTCGCCCCTGACCAGTGACCTCCTCCAATGGCTTTTCTGGTCGTCCCCTGACCCCGGTCAATTACACTCTCATTGTTGTCATCGTACTCCCATCTGGCATTTTCTGGTGCCACCATTGGGAGAGGGGGAAGATTTCTGTGCGTGGTCTAAATTCGGAGTGGCTGATCAAATGGATTGAATTATTGTTAGTCTGTTCATACAGGATTCATATTTCGATCGACAATAAGTTGTATATTTTATTATTCTAATTTTTGGTAATGATAAATGTATTATTTCTCATGCTTTTGTGCCTTTGTATAGATCGGACGTTTCTCTTGTAAAATGAAACACAAATAAATCATAAATTATATGTTAATATAGCTTAATGAATCTATACTACACCTTATTCACAGCGATCCCACTCATCTACACGTCACAACTGTATACGAAAGTAACGAAGCAGTCTGGTGACCATGAAGTATTTACCTAAGAGACAGTGAGTACGCTTCTGTATTATGATACTTTGATAAATTAAGATAAACAAATGAGAGAATTATTTCAAAAGGATCACAATTACGTTGAATAATGGCTGTGATAGAAATGCTGCTAATGATGATGATAATGATGACGACGATGATGATGTTGATAATGATAATTAACATTTATGAGAAACCTGGTTCATTTTAACTTAATTTTAAGGTATAAACAATGTCATGTGGAAGCAAACAAACAATTCATTGATAAACATTGCTTGATTGTTATGTCACAGAAACAAATTAGTACAGGCTATAGTGAGAAAGGACTGGCCAGCAGTAAGAAACATCCTGGAAAATGAACCGTACCTTAATGAAACTGTGGATTATGTAAGTATACTCAGTTGCTACTAAATTTATGATCCACTCCAGATGTGATTTTTAGTAAATTATTCATAAAATATTATATACTATTACCTCGGTCTAACGAATTTCACAAATATATTCCCATAATATTTTTTGCTTTTTATGTGCTTTTTATTAAAAAACAAAAAAACAAAAAAACATCAACTGCAACTAAGAATGAGGTAACTAGTCAGTTGCTACTAAATTTAGGAGCTAAATTATTTTAAAAATATTGGAAAATTATTTATTCTTTATACTGTTCAACTCGTCCTAACGAAGTTCAGAAATATTTTCCCACAATATGTTTAGTGTGTCTTTATGAAGAGCAATCTCATATATTTAAAATGCACCATGCTGAATTAAACCACATTGTCATTTTTGTTAAGTACAAACCGTGTAACCAATGTTCATTTTATTTCTGTTAACAGTAAATAAATAACTACGTAAAAAAGAATAATTAAATAAATAAGCAACACATAAATAAGGAAATAAATAAATAATAGATTCAAGTGGATTAACGCAGGTGGTCGAGGGCAGTTTTAAAAGAATATAGGCCTATTTAAAGTGTCATCTAATAGTGTATAGGTTAATTTCAAATAGCTCTGAATAACAATAAACTAAAGTACGTGTGACAGTCAGTTATTTAAACATAACCTGTGTTAAAATATATAAGCTCGTTTTAAGTATTCTTC
>NW_022718990.1:0-2801 GCF_011630105.1 Anneissia japonica
TGGCCGAGGGGCTGTGTTTCTTCGTAAACTAGAGAGAATAAAGTTTGTATACACATTAACAAGTACATTATGCATAATACTGTACATTATTATTATCTTTATTTTTAATTTCTTTCGAGCACAAGTTGGAGTTTTGGCTCCAATCTAACAAAATTTCAGCCCAGGCCTAGTCTAGCCCAGCCTAGCATATTGGTAATGTAAATACTATAAATGATAAGTATGTCAGCCCCAATTATTGTCCCAGTTGTTGATTTAAATTATATAATTTTTTTCTGTACATGGTTTTATCCCAAATGATTGGAAGCTTGCAAATGTTACTTTAAGTCCATGGTAATATGAATGAAATTAGTAATTATAGGCACATATCCCTGTGTTCTATTGTTGGAAATATTATCTCAAATTGAGCAATATGCCAACAACACCGTCGTTTTCAGAACTATAAACCCCACAACCCCAATTTTACGTACGAATGATTTTTACAAATGCCTCTGGGCCAGTCCTGTACGTAAATAAGGGGTTCTACTGTATATTAAATAATTTTGAATGGTTTTAAGTACTTAGGTTAAGATTAATTGATTTTAAATATTACTCCATATTTTACTGAATTATCTTTTCTTCTTTCTGTATGTGTTGTTTTTAAAGTCTGTAGTTTTATAGTTTTATTATGAATGCACCACCGCATAACGTGTGCCACTGATTCGAAATTGTAGCTTTCATATAAAGTTAATTTTATCTTGTGGAAAAAATATCTCATGCAGCTGCAGCCAATCAGACCTACAATTGTATTGCCTACTGCAGCATTCCATATTTTTTTAATTATTATTTTCAGTTTCAGATGATGTACAGGTATATCTTTTATATATATGGTATAAATATCTATTTTTTAATTTCTGTGCCTAGACCTCTAAACTCAACATCTTCCTTAGACCAATATGTATCACTCCACTAAATTTTATGGATGATCCATGCATTAGTTTTTGTAATCTTAGAGACAAACACAAACTGTGGTGAAGAACACACAACAAACTTCTTGGTCAAAACATTTAATAACGAGAGCATCAATGATGCAATAGCCCACTTGACAATAGCTAGCAATGTTTAAGTGCTGCTAGTGAGTGGAGGTTATGTGGAGTGTTGTTACATGTATTGAACATAAAAAAAAACGTTTAAAGTTATAGTAGTTGTATGCATCATCACAGACCTTTTTTGTTAGGTTCACATAACAGTTAGAAAAGGTGTGATGCCATGTACAGTGATATTAAAGGAAATATGGTTGTTGTAGGGGTTGTTGTGTACGTATGTTTTTGAAATATTTTGTACTGTAATTATGAAGATATATATGTAGCGGTTTATGATTTAAGTAGACAGTTTGGTAAGTGAATGTAATTTGCTGCATAGAAGTATTTCATTGAGAAGAAATATATTTTTCCAAGGGCGCATTATAATTCCGTATATCATTTGTCTTTGTCTGTTAGTTAACTCTTTCGCTACGGCGAGCCGCTCACAGCGGCTCAGATAAAATATGCAGTTTGAGCGGAAAGCCGCTGACGGCGGCTTGTTGACGTCACTGTAAACAAATGAAGATATCCCGGGGATATCCCCATGACGTTTGCATATATTATATTGAACAACAATCTGCATGACCTTTGACCTTATTTTGAGCCGTTGAGGGCGGCTCTACGTCTGAATAAAGGCTGAAACAGGCTTCAAGCAGGCATTGTTGTTTTGAGTAACATTTCAATGGCTGTGCTTGGGAGACGTAATTTAACTGCAGAAGAAGTGCTTCGCAGACTTGCACAGTGGGTTGTCAATGATGATGATACCCAGAGTGATAGTGATTGTTCAAATACTGCCACTGAATCACAAGAATGATGGATATTAGCGATGATGATAGTGTAGGCCTAGCTAGGCCTAGTCATGATAGTGATGATAGTGAAAGTGTGCATAACACTAGCACCGACGACAGTGACAACTTTCTTATAGTTAGACAGAGAAGGTCTCAAGGATAAAGAATATATATACTTTTGTATATTTTTGAAAGCCAATTAAAAACTTATAACGCTTTTTCTATATATCTCTTATTTTCCCCAAATTTCCTGCATTTTATTCCGTCCAGATATTGGAAATATAGAATAGGAAATTACGTAGTGAAAGAGTTAAACATGCAGCTTTGAGAAAGGCTAAATAACTTTTTGGCTGACATCAGTTCTTGATGCATGTATATGTTTATATATATATATATATATATATATGTTTATATATATATATATGTGTTTATATATGTGTTTATATATATATATATATATATATAAAATAAAGGTGATGCTGTATAGGCAAATATACATACAGTAAATAACGAGTCAGATGGTATCAGATATATGCCACAAATTTTATTTTCAGAGTTAGCGAGTACTTTCGACTATAAGTCTTTATCAAGCTATGTATATATATGTATGCTATATATATATATATATTTATTATTTTACATATTTTATACTTGCGTCCATTGTGGCCTAAATGTTATGCTATGTTTCTCTATTTCCTGTTTTTATTTGGAATTTTGCTCAATATACTAGTCTGTCTATTATACTGTCGGCATAATGTGGGAACGACTATTAATCTCTGTTGCAAACTGTTTATTACTATCAATGTATAGGCCTACCCGATTTTAATTACTCTCATTATAATCTGCATTGTTATTCTTTAACTCCTTCCACTACAGTGGTTATGTGTGTCCACTTTTTGCTAGTTTTTTCATGTACCTTGATAAGGACCTGAGGATAGGTCGAAATATTGGTTTA
>NW_022718990.1:5218-6446 GCF_011630105.1 Anneissia japonica
TATATATATATAAATCAAGATAGCCATTAACAATTTTAAATATATACATAAATCATCAAAGAAATGTAAATACAGTGTTCGAATAAAGGACATAATAATACATCGTGTAGCATAGCTCTCAACGAATGTAGTCCTGTAAATAAAAAAGAAATTGTGTAATAAAATGCCTCTGGCAGGACTCCAACCTGCGACCTCTCGCTGTCAAGGCGAGCGTCATAACCATTAGACCACGGAGGCTTCATGGTTAAATAGATTCAAATACCACCAGATAGACTCCATTACACAATAAGTACGGCTAGAAACAAATAATTGCATATACTGAAATATAAATAGTTTTTTTTCGGATTAGGGCCAGGGGAAAACACTGCCTGATCATTCATGCGTACGATTTAACACATCAAATTTGATGTGTGATATCGTATGCATGACTAATTTTATAAATCATGTGATTTGCTTACTTCATGCATATTAATTAATCTCCCTCTCCGCCAGCTCCCTTCTGCCTACTTACTTAAATCAAAACAGTTTATTAATTCTGGCCTGCTGAACGACATAGAATAAATTGAATTTCGATCCGCCCATTTATCCAAATATGGAATATAAGATTACGTTATCCTTTTGGCATCCTGGTACCTGCATTAAGTGTTTTTTACAAGTCCCTTACTGTCTCAAATAAACTTTCTCATTGGTGGCGCTGTCCAAAATGAGAAAAATAATGAGGGACTTGTGGCAAGTCTAGATCTATACTTGTGGAGATGAGCAGATACAAGTCATCTCAACAAAACCCGTCAAAATAACTTTACAAGACATTTTCACAAACTTTCAGTTTTTTTTTTGTTGCCACATCATAAACAATGATGGTAACTGTACTGTATGTACATTTTTTCCAGAGCAGTATCTTTTACGGTATTTGAGGAGGTCCTACACTCAAGTATGGCTTACCTGATTGTTCCTGCAGTTTAGACACTTACTATACAGGTAGGTGTAATTTTTGTTTCCAGGAGAGACAGGGGAAAATTTTTTTTGGGGGGGGGGGAAGGGGTAGGGCAAGAGGAAAAAAAAATTAAAAAAAAGAAAAAAATAAAGAAAAAGAAAAAATGAGAGCCCAGAACGCCTCAAATGTTATTTTCGGGCGTCTAAAACACAGAAATTTCGCAGGGGCATGCCCCCAGACCACCTATTTCAGTGTTGTTTCAATTGGCCCAAATTCTGGGCCCCCCCCCCCTTT
>NW_022718991.1:0-2925 GCF_011630105.1 Anneissia japonica
AAATAAATAAAAGAATGAATAGCTCAGTTAAAAAGAATCAATTAAGTTTAATTCACTTAAAAGATATGCAGATAACTGATTGCAGACTTTTTACAATAAAAATCATTAAAATTGGTTACCAGTCGATTTAAGGCTCTAGCATGGATGGACAAAGTGCAGTTTAGTTGTGACCCATGACAACCCATGTCTATGGCCTGTCTACCATTTTTGGCTAGAAAACCCATTCATTACATTAATATTAGGACTAAGAATAAAGTGGTATAAAAACAAAACATGATGGTTTTTCTGGAAATTTCACAATTTGGGTGCGGCCCTCAGTGTTAAATGAAAAGTTCATTTTGGCCCTCTGACTCCTTTATGCCCAACCACTTGTCTATAGGAGTATTATAATCTATTTACCTCTGAAGGCCTATTTACATAAAGTGTAACAGCGACATGCAACAGTGACATTGGCACGCGACAGCAGCATGGAACAGCGGCATACGACAATGGTATTAGGCAAATTTTTACTAGAGCTTATTGTTCACATGAAAATATAATTTTTGCCATGGTCAATGGGGACAGCCCTACAGAGTCTTACTCTTCCCTAAACACCCCTACCCCCAGTGCCTTAACTGCACAGAAGGTATATCTGTAATATAATGGTTGTAATATGTTGACAAAATCTGAATACAATTTTGCAAAGGACCGCCACAACTCAACATGATACGTGGATATAATACACGCATTAAGTCAGGCAGGCACTGTGCACGACGGTTGTCGGCCGATGTGAATCTATGAAGAACGCAATGCGGCGACACAACAAAAGGGATTGTTTTTAATGACAATCCATTCAGACTGCTACCGACAATCAGCAGATGGCGTTGCGTCGTCTATTGCTCACAAGGAGCGGATTCGTCTTACGACTGTCGTACGCTGCAATAAGGACCTGGCTTTACTGTAAGTTTTCAAGAAAGATTAATCTCAGCAAAAAGAGCTGGCAAATGTATATCAGGCATGTTCACATGGCCGCTGCGGACACACTCTTTATGTATTATCTCTATGTTATACAAGTATGGTACAAATCTGAGAAGCTTGTAATATCCATCCAAGTTCTGTGATTTCTCTGCAAAAGAAGATAAGAAATTTTGCATTTAAAATTATGCCAGATATCAGACTACATTCTATGCTTTCGCTACACGGAAATAATCTTTATATCAAAAGCAATAGAACAATGTCAGTAATAATGATAAATTAAATAATAAACAACAACAATAATAATATAACACACAAAAGAAGCAATATAAATTAGATTACAGAACATAGGGTTTTCCCCACTGCTTTACTGAGAAATGAAGTTGAAATTGCACCGAAAGAAAAAATGTTAAAAGGTATAAGAAACACAGAGAACAAATACAATTTTAATGAAGTGTAAAAAAATTAAGTGGGGAAAAAACAAAAACAACAAAAACCAAGTTATTAGTGACTTGAACTATGGCTGCAATTGTAATAGCGAGGTACATCATGACCTATAACCCCAACCTTGCATAGGAAGTGCATCTTCAGTTCATAGCAATTCAATGACTGAAAGCAAAAATTGTTGATGCATATCACGGTAGTTTTGAGTTTAACCTAGCTGTAACTGGTTTAAGCGCTTTAGAAAACGTAAATTGCATTTAAATAATTTAATAAACTGTCAACAAAAAGTCTTTAAATGGTCCTCATATTCACACCCTACGCCGAATCATCACAAAAATTCATTCATTTCTTTACTGGACAAACTATTATAGAAAGTTACATTTACACCCATTGAAACTTTTTATAGATATTTACGTCTGGGATCTCAAAAATTTAAATGACCCTCCAATGAACACCTCTGACGGACATAATACTGTCTTCCTTGTAACTTGGTAAAAATTTTTCCGAATGTTTCATTCAGATCAGTTGATCTGTTTTCGAAATATCTGGTCTGGGACATTTTCCTTTCAATGGTCCTCAGATCTACACCCTACTCTGGATCGTCACAAAAATTTAATCATTTCTTTACTTGATCTTGGCAAACAGTTATACAAGGTTTAAATTATACCCATTGATTTTTGCTGCGAAGCAGCCAATTCATATTCTTGACAGCAATTTTACCTCTGAAAGGTCATTGTTTGTCAAAAACAATCTAAGACAGACGACTGAAAAGCGGAGTTTCATTCTTTCGTTTTCCCGGGTAAAATCAATTACTTTAGGCGACGTTTGTAGACTAACCAACACGTACCAACGTCTGCGCGCTAGCCTTATCCTACTCTAGGTCTAGAGTAGCTAGGATGGTATAGGCCTAGCCTTGAAGGGACAAAGGTCCCAATGAAAAACAACGTCGCTCCTTGATAGCTAACATTGTCTATTTAACATCACAATAATTTATTATTAGACCTATAGTTGTTTTTTGAATTGTACTCCAAAAATCTTAGCCGATACTTTGCACAACTCGAGTAACGTCTCGTATCTATTGTCGTGACGTCATGGCTCGCTGGCTCACACTTGGGATGTCTCGCACTTGTGATCAAATAACACGCTGGCTCGCACTTTGGCAACACTCTTTTGCAGTCAACTCGCCCCTAGAAAACCTGCCCTTGGAAACTTGCCCCATAAAAAAATGTACACTTCCTAGACCATGCAGTCTTCAAAATAAAAATTGTAACCTTTGGTAATCAACTACATTTTCCACATACATAGAAATTTTTGAAACTTTATTATTAAAAAAAACCTAAACCATAATTCACCACTATTAACACTTTTTGACAAAAATGAAAAATTACGACTTTGTTACCCAATGAGAAGTGTTCTAATATAGACAATGGGTCGTGTCTCATATTATTTGTTATATTTTTATTATTCATTATTTTCACTTGACTTCCATAAATAATTTTGTTCGAAGAACATTTATATGCAGTTGTA
>NW_022718992.1:0-648 GCF_011630105.1 Anneissia japonica
GCATGTATGTGTGTGTGTGTATGTATGTATGTTTGTATGTGTATATGTGTATATATACTGTATATATATATATAATTTCCAAAAAATGTTTTCAATAACAAACCAGTCTGGGGCGTCACAGTGAATAAAAGTACAAAAGACCTAATAACAACCCACGTGTACCACCATTGCAAAAGGTTTGAAAGCATGTCTTTTATGGCAAGACTAATCCCACTGTTCTTTCCAGCAGTCCTTATTATGCGCTGAATCAATCAGTGTGGTAGTACTGCTTCTGATGTCGAGTTCATTTTGCAGGTAAGGGGTATGTTCAAAGGTATTAATTGTTTATCGTTTTGAATACAATAGCTCAGCGTGAGCATAGTCCAGTCCGAAATGTAGCAATATCAGAGGTTGCATTTTTTTTTGCTATATTTTTTAAAAATTGGATATGATGTAGAGTAGACATTGATAAATCAAAAAAGTATGTGCAACATTTTTTTTTTTATACGTAAGAGGGGTTGCCAGCAGTTTCAAAATGGCCGCCATTTTTTCCTAAAATTGTCACTAATATTGTAAGTTTATGTTATTAAAATGCAGCATTCAGTTGGAAATTCACTCGTAACAATGACAACAACAGTTAACTAAATATTGTACACATTTTTGAGCTAT
>NW_022718993.1:0-649 GCF_011630105.1 Anneissia japonica
TGGCCATCCAGAGGTTCCTATTCTTTAAAAAATCTCATTTGGGAGGGGGAACACCCTCTCAAACCCTTCCTTCAGCTCTGGCCTACGAGCCCAAGTCCCCCTGTTGGACAGCTCAGCCCCCTCCCCCAGAAAGTATATCCTAGAGCCGCCACTGCTCCTACTGTTAGGCCTATGTAAAGTTTGTGTATCCTTACGATTTTAACACATATTTAATTATGTTTACGTCGTTAAACAAAGGTGTCTCAACTTCAAATCCACCGGTTACAACGGCAGTTCACTTAACTACTTTGCTGCCAAACCTCACGTACGCATTGGATGTCAGTCAGCTTTCGAGTAGCGCTATAACGATCACATGGACAACAAATATTGCAGTAGACAGTATCACGGCACAATTCCGGCCCGAGGGCGACGAGACTTGGAGTGCCGAAACGACAATACCAGGTACACGTATGATGTATCAGTTAAGCGGCATTGAGCCCGAAAGTGCGTACGTTATGCAATTTAGATTCAACTACGGTGTTGATATGACCACAAAGAGTAACGAGATTGCTGCAACCTCTTGCCAACGAGGATTCCAGGGTGCTGATGAATGCATTGGTAAGATATCAAAACTAAATAACATGTACCTGTATTGAATGATTATCTGTAT
>NW_022718994.1:0-1213 GCF_011630105.1 Anneissia japonica
AGTAATTGCATTTTCTTATTATATGTATTAAAATTTAACTTTGCTAATTGTAACTTACAGTTAGTATTAATGTTTGGAATTTATACTCTATTATTATTGTCACTATCAAAATTAAGTGATAAGCCCTAATTGAGTAATAAATTGAGCTTTAATAATTGAGTATTAAATTGTTAAGTGAGTTGCATCACACCCAAAGTTGAAATAAAGTTATGGGAATTTATGCAAATCTGAATTTCAGTTTGTTCATTGTTATGCTGGTGACGATTTTTCTAGGTCAGATGCCATGATAATATTGTTGGATTGCAAATGTTGAAAACATTAAATATATTTGACAATGTTCAATACATTATTGAGTGTGTGATTTATTTGTAGTTTTCTGAAGAAATTCTAAATTATTTCCGTGTAATATTTATTAAATTCTGTGTCAAATTGGTCTTATTTGACCCATTTCCTCATTAATTTTCAACACAGAAATTGTATATATATATATATATATATATATATAGATATATATATATATAAAAAAACACTCTCCCTATGAGAATGACACAACATAGATCAGCTATCAGAACATCTAAGCTTGATCAACCAGTAGCCGAACATTTCAATTTAGCTGGTCATTCAATTTCAAATTTCAGAGTGATTGCAATTGACCATAATGCCAGTTGGAGCGACAAAAATTACAAAGATAAAGAGAATCACTGGGAACTTTTACTTAAAACAACCACACCATTTGGACTCAATATTAGGAACGTTCTCCCAGTACACTAAATTAAACCAATGGCATTTCAATTTATTCTGGATAAATCATTTGGCTTATTTATTGAGGCTTGCCTCTAAAGTATAGTTTTGGCCTTCCTCTTTACTTGTTTAGGCTGTTTATTCTAATCTCACCCAGCCTATTGTTTCCATTCACGCTTGCATGAAATTCTCACTTTATACCATCTCGCTTTTTGTACCCTCACTCACTCGCCACTGAGGAAGGACTAGTGTTGTCCGAAAGCTCTGGTTCTATTTCTGGCTGTTTACTTACGTTTACTTTTTAGCTGTTGCTTATCATTTTTTGTATCTCTACTGAGATCCAGCCATTGTTTCCCACAGCATTGTTGTTTTCCAGTATTTTTGCCTTTTAATCTATATAAATATATATATATATATATATATATATATATACATAAGTATATATAAGTATGTACATATATACATATATACA
>NW_022718995.1:0-1042 GCF_011630105.1 Anneissia japonica
AGGAAGTATTAGAAATGACTGTCGAAAGTTTAAGAGGCAAATGTATTACCTTTATGTTTTGTAATGATTTCTGGATTTTGTAATATGTAAATTGATTGTGTTTTTGGAATGGATAACAATAAATATTATGCTATACCAAGCTGGAAAATCCTCAAGATTAAAGGAATATAACTAAATGAAATTTGCCACTACCAAGTAAAATGCATTAATGAATCTGTTGCCCATAGTACGTATCTCTTATCAAATGGCTTCTGGTACAGGTACAAGGTAAAAGGTTGAAATCTGCGAATTTGTAAAACTAAGTGTTTCCTTGATTTTTTTTTTGTAAATTGTAAATTGTTTTGTAAATGAAATTCAAGTTTTCATGCTACATCCGGTTAAACTTGACACACGCCATAACACATTGACCAATCAAATCAGGACCAGGAATAAATGCGTTCTACAAACACACATTCCATAAAAGCACGCGTTTACATATATTTATGCTATTGTTTTGTGGGACCTATCAACAATACTCCATGGGTGGGGTTTTAGTGGAAATGTTTATTAACCTACTGTAGGAGAATGTTATGCAGGTCGTTTGCACTGAATTTTTTTTTTTGTACATGATTAGCTTAACCAAAATTATTCCACTATGGACATGGTTTAAGTCACTCTCGGCTGGACATAAATTCTATATTTAAATAAATTTATATTAAAAAAAAAAAAAAAAAAAAAAAAAAAAAAAACACATTTTAAAAAGTGTTTTCTTTTCTGGGCTTTATGTTGTGTGATTACTTTAAAACCATTTATGCTGATCCCCAGGTAGTTGTTAATCATTCTGTTTGTGTTTCTAAAATCGAATAAAATTGACAAATTGAAGCTTGCAATTATAATAGTAACAAATTACTTTATTCTGCCAGGGGTAGAGAGCATGGCCTTTGTATTCACTATAATAAAGATTTTATATTATCAGCCATGCATGAGATCTTGATATCAACCTTTAACAAAACACTTGATCCTCACAGCCTAACAAACAACAATTTGAATGTTGCAGTCTATC
>NW_022718996.1:0-1116 GCF_011630105.1 Anneissia japonica
TCAATCATTTTAAATTGGGGGGGGGGAAGAGGGGGAATGACATGATTTTTTGGCTTCAAACATTTTAAATTGGGTGGGGGAAGGTATGACTGGAGAAGCAAGTTTTCTTGGGAGGGGGTTATTCCCCTGCACCCTCCCCTAGTTATGCCATAGATATGATATGATTTTGTGTTATGGATAAGCTAACTTTCAAGTGTTTTGCATCTCAAACGAAAGTGCTGACATGGAATGATGAGTGCTAGACAGTTTTGATGTAAAGGTATTAGTAAAATAATTGCCTCAAAAGCATCCTTAATCCTGGGTGTGTTTATCAACTTTTAATAATAATCTGCAAGAATTTGATGCTGTCAAGAGCCAAATCTCCATGCTAGAGTTTTATTATTGTATACAATATTACATAATTTATTTCACAAAACCCTGTACATTCCTTAATATTAACAAAACATAGTGTGGTCTAAAATCTTGTAGGATACATTTTTTTATTCTGTTTTTTTTAAATGCCTTACAAAAAATTGCAATCACATAAAAATATTTATAAAACATTTAAGGTAGATGGAGAGCTAGCACAGACATGGAATCTATCAACTGCTAGCTCCCAAATAATTATTAATTTGGAAAAAAAAAACCTTTTTTTTTTCAATCAATCAATCAATCAATCATTTTATTTCCAATTCAAAGAATTTACAACAGATAAGTAGTAAACATTGAAAATCAAAACCAAAGGAATTGGAAAAAGGCAAACATAACAAGAAGAACTTTAAGCATGTAGCCCAAATAATAATAAGAATAACAATAATAATAATAATAATACTGTAATAATAATAATAATAATGATAATAACAACAATAACAATACATCAATAATAATAAAAAAAATAATAAAGTAATAATAATAATATACACGAATGTTATAGAAATATTTCAAGTTTTCTTCCAAAAAAAAATTTCTGATAGGAAACTAATAATAGTACTAGAGTGTCAAGATTAATTTGTGAGCCTTCATGATCTTGGATGATATAGATACATTACTGTGGTAAATACAAAGAGGCCACCTGTCTGTCAGCTATCATTTTGTCTTAAGTTTTATTTTGATGTGTTGTGGGTTGGGGCAGTGTGT
>NW_022718997.1:0-1285 GCF_011630105.1 Anneissia japonica
AATATACATGAGCCATATGTTTTCCAGTAATGTATCAATTCCCCTTATGCTATTAAATTAATTTTCATCGGACTACCCTCATCCAAGAAAAACAGTATGTTATACTGTACCTTATCATCAATAAATTACTA
Source organism: Anneissia japonica (assembly GCF_011630105.1). Classification (NCBI taxonomy): domain Eukaryota; kingdom Metazoa; phylum Echinodermata; class Crinoidea; order Comatulida; family Comatulidae; genus Anneissia; species Anneissia japonica. The sequence continues at coordinate 132 of NW_022718997.1, forward strand.
ATTTGTATCTAAAAATATGGCCTAAATAATCATTATTATAGTTTGGTATTAATAAATTTGGACTCAACCATTAACATATCTGTTATTTTTTGTAGCTTTTTTAAATGTACTATTCAAGAACCACATGTTTTATAGCTATGAATTTATTCCTATGTTAATGTTATCAAATTCATTTTAATCAGACTACCTTTAGTATGTTACACCTTAGGCGAGAATTTTTATATACCTTGTTCAGCGACCACGCCGACTGCAAATATTGATGATTTCGAATAAAAATACAATTTTATTTTTGGCCAATTAGCACACCCCGGCCGCTACCTTGAAATCTCCAAAGATAAGATAAGTATATTTCTTCCTAATTGTAAAAACTTGAAGCATTTAACCATTTATTTTACATTCACCAATAACATTTTATTTTTATTTTCTCCTCCGTCTAGATGTTTTTGGCAGAACTTTTTGCTAAATAAGAGAACAAAATTTAATTTTCATTTTTATTCCGCCCTCCTCCGATGATCTTTAAAAAAAATAAGTATGCGAAACAAGGAATTAAAAAACTCTAGCTTATTGTCAATAAATATTTATTACTAATGTGTATCTAAAAAAATAAGGCAGCAAACACAATCATTATTATAGTACAGTAGAACCTCGAATTTACGTACGACACGGGACCGGAGGGCATATGTAAACCGGGGGATTCGTAAAATAGAGGTTGGGTTAAATTTGTGGTAACCTTTGACCTAATACGTACGTAAGACTCAATACATGTGTGTATGAACGAACGATGTTACCTAGCAAGCCTCTAGGCCTACGAATAAAACCATGTGTTTAGTGTTTTTATTCATCACTTTACGATGTCATAATAAAGTGTTCAAATAAAACCGTGTGTCTAGTGTAATAATTCATCACTTTATATCTTTTATTTAACTAAAGAACATGAAAATATTGTAAGATTACCTATACGACAAAGATATAACTTGGGAATTCCCCTTCATGACTATTTTAAACAACAGAGCTGTGGTGTTGTCTGGGCCTGTTGAGACAAACTAAACCCATGTGCGCTGCACTGGGCGAGCCAACCAAATAGCGTTTGTGTACGTGAAACAGCAACCATGTTCACTGCACTGGGCGAGCCAACCAATTAGCGTTCGTGTACG
>NW_022718998.1:0-725 GCF_011630105.1 Anneissia japonica
GGTTCGATCAGTTGCAAGTAAATCAAAGTCTGAATTTAAGGTACATGACCACCTAAACTATTTTTATCTTTTTAACTAAAAATAAGCTGAGCACGCACTGACAAACGTGATTAAGACAATAATGTATTATAATAATTTGTCAATTTTTAATATGCATATCATTAAAGTATTATTGACACGAAGAAGAAAAGTTGAAACCATATGATGAATAATAAAATGACATCATCTTGAAAAATATAACATTTAAAAACTTTACTTTTTCGACTGTTGGATTATTCATCTTCTGAAAAGCACATTTCAGACTAACGAAAGAATTGTGACCCTTATCTATGCCTGTACCTTGAACCTGGTGTGGCTATCAGTGGCAGATCAGGTCTTGATATCACTCGAATCCAAAATTTCGTTGGGTAACAATAAACAGCAGAGCAAGTGACAAGTGATACAGTATAAAGGTACGTCTTATGGGGGAGTTTGTGTGTGAAATATATAATTTCATAGATTTGTGTTTAAGAGGATTGTTTTATTGCTTTTCTCATTTCTGTTGAAGTTTACTGAGTCATGTTTGTAGGTTCGTGTTAAGACTGGATAAATATATCGACACCTAAGCAATGAGATATTAGATTGAATAATATGCATGTACGGTATTCATTTCATTTAATACCTGTATAGCTTTCGAATGTAAAGAAAGTGTGCTGGAGCTCAACTTCAACATCAGTTTTGCACAC
>NW_022718999.1:0-654 GCF_011630105.1 Anneissia japonica
GAATAATAATGTCGGTAATGTATGAGGGGTAAGTATTGCACCATATTACGTAGCAATAGTTCAATATGGGCTAAACTAAAGATTTGTAAATTTGGAGGAGAGACTCAAAGGGTAGGAAATGTCTCTTATAGAACAGCCCAACATATCTCGAAACCCTCATCTTAATTAGTTCGATATGCTGCTTAAATGTGATACCATATTTTCGTTAATGTGTACACCAAGAAATGTTGTGGTCGTAAACCTATTTATTTTATTTTTACCATTCAATTTTAGCAATCTTGGTTAATTTTCTTACGATTGCTTGTAAAGACAATAAAATTTGGGGTTTTCAGTGTTAATCGATAGTTTATTACATAAGAACCAGTTACTGACTTTTATTAATTCATTATTTACTTGCTGAACTAAAAATGTGAGATTATTGTGAGAATAAATTAAATTTGTGTCATCAGCAAATAGGACAAAGTTTAAATTGTTGAACAGTTAAAAATGTCATTAATAAAGATTAAAAAGAGAAGAGAGCCTAGTATTGAACCCTGATGCACTCCATAAGTTATGATTTTTGTATCGGATTTGCAATTATTTAATATTGTATACTGTTTCCTTCCGTGAAGATAGCTTTTGAACCACCTTAAATGCAGTTCCTCTAATACCCTA
>NW_022719000.1:0-657 GCF_011630105.1 Anneissia japonica
CGGTAGGAGATCCGCCGAGGCGTCCGTGTACTCGACGTCCGTCTGAGAATCGCGGACACGTCCGTCTGAGAATCGCGGACGCGTCCGTGTACTCGAAGTCCGTCTGAGAATCGCGGACGCGTCCGTGTACTCGACGTCCGTCTGAGAATCGCGGACGCGTCCGCGTACTCGACGTAGGTAGGATATCGGAGGAGGCGTCCGTGTACTCGACGTCCGTCTGAAAATCGCGGACGCGTTTGTGTACTCGAAGTCCGTCTGAGAATCGCGGACGCGTCCACAAACTCGACGTCGGTAGGAGATCCGAGGAGGCGTCCGTGCACTCGAAGTCCGTCTGAGGATCGCGGACGCGTCCAAGACGTCTTCAATTCGCACCTTCGATGTGTTGGCGACGTCCGTCTGCAAGTCAGGTACACGAAATTTTTTCTAAGTCCAGACTATTCAAAATTTTTTTTAAGTCCAGAAAAGTCGAAAATTTTTTTAAGTCCAGACTCTTCGAAAATTTTTCTAAGTCCAGACTCTTCGAAAATTTTTCTAAGTCCAGAAAAGACTAAATTTTTTCTAAGTCCAGAGTCTTCACATTTTTTCTAAGTCTAGACTATTCAAATTTTTTCTAAGTCCAGACTCTTCGAAAATTTTTCTAAGTCCAGAAAAGTCGAA
>NW_022719001.1:0-715 GCF_011630105.1 Anneissia japonica
GCCCATCATTTTCGCCTGGCCCACAAGGCTTGTGCCTTATTTGCCTAATGGTTAATCCGGCACTGATTAAAACAGCCTGTATCTCGGGCACTCATTGCGCTGAATTGCCTTGGCCCGACGGTCGTCGGTCGAAGCGATTCTATGAAGAACGCAACGTGACTACGCGCGCGCAACGGATTGTTTTTGATGACGATCCGATCAGACTGCCACCGACAATCAGCAGACGGCGTCGCGTTGTCTGGCGTTTACAGGGAGCGGAGTTGGATTCGTCGTGCGACGTAGTGAGTGCCTGGCTTTAAACACCCCTTTGGGTCTTTCAAAAATCAGTTGCACAACATAGGCCTATCAACATTTTTTCTTCCGGGGCCTGGCTTTACTTTCTAAGTCTTGGACCTAAATACATTCTATTCATTACGACCACTCTTTCAAAATGATGTCAAACTTCAAAACTATTATTCTGATATAACTACACGCTTACACTCATTTGGAGACGAGGATACCAGAAAAAAAAAAACAACATAGTGTTATTTGTAAAACAACTTAAACCAAAGAACATCTCGAAATGTGTTTACTAATATTTTGGTAGACACACAAAGACCTACTTTTTTGAAAAAGATTCAGTTCATATTGGATATTTGAACCAACAAGCAGTAGTCAGAAACTAATGAATTACTCTTTTTCCATTTGCAGATATAACTCTGTTAGAATTCGGAAA
>NW_022719002.1:0-527 GCF_011630105.1 Anneissia japonica
ATAATAGTTCAATGACACTAATTTAAAATATTTTGCGTTCTGTTAGGACAAATGCTCGTTTGGAGCCTCATGATGCTCGGAATACATCGCGATAGGGGAAGCAACCTCGACCTTGACATCGTGGTTGACAGATTTCGTGCAAAATTTCCATAATGTAGAATTCCACTTTAAAAAAAGAGGATTTGTAAGGAAATTAGATGGTTGCATTGCAAACTCTTTGTTTTTTGTTTTATTCAAAATGTTTTGGTTTTTGAAGCTGATTTCGACATTAGAAAACATAGCTTACATAAAGTCATATTATAGTAGCTCGATGCCTATCAAATAAGCAATAAAAATTCGCCATGATTCGTCAAATATCCGTGGCTGCCTGGAACCCCACCGCAGTGGCATAAGCAGGAATTTAGTCTAATGAAACTTGTTTATCATCTTGATACCTTCTGACGAAAACATCACCGAAAAAAGAGATAAAATGAAGACAGTTATTTAGTATAACTTTATTCGGAAAATTAATCCCAAAATCGAGTTGC
>NW_022719003.1:0-579 GCF_011630105.1 Anneissia japonica
CCCCGCTAGGAAGCAGACGAGAGTGGCTTAGACAAAGGTTTCCATTACATCTAGAATGCAATCATCTATTACTTTTTATCATTTTTATTATATTTATGATTGTGGTTATTATACCTATTATTTTTTAACATTATCATTGTTTAATAGTTTTTTTATTTATTCACTATTAGGCCTATTACACTTATTTTTTTTATTTTTCACTAGCCATGTCGGATGATACAATATTTTCTAAATTTATTATGTATTCAACCGAATGATTTTTAGAGGCATACAGGAAGTAAAAGCGGAATAATTCAAAATCACGTGACGAGGATAGCCAATCATGCAGCTTGTGAATATTCGCTATTTTGTTCCTACAAGTTGTTCGAAAATTGTAAAGTCTGTGTATGCTAGGTTTTGACTTATTCGTTCTAATTAAATAAGGCTGTACTACTATTCACAGATATCTCACTAATCGACACGATCAATACGAACGGTACAAACCATCGATAACCATGAACGTTCTACCAATAGCTCAGTGAGTACTGTATTATAATAATTTTACAAACTCTACCCGACGATGAGTGAGTACTCTAGTGT
>NW_022719004.1:0-534 GCF_011630105.1 Anneissia japonica
CATACAGCAAAAGCCCTACATACAACAAAAGGTCGTAGACATACTGTAATAGGCCGATATATTACCGTGAATTAGTTTACCTTTTCCATAGGGCACAAATATTTAAAACAATGAATACCGTTGTGGTCGAATAAAAAAGGGCCTCCGGGAGCCTCATCCTCTCTCTTTTGTTTTGTTTTGTTTTGTTTTTTTGACAATCTCCCCCCTTTTTCAAGCAACATTTTTTTCTTCGAAACTGTCAATCATAAAACTTTAAGCTGTTATATGAAACTGTCAATCACAGCTACTTTTTTTCTTTTTTGGAAGCTGTTCAAACACACGTGATGCCGTGTAATATTTAATAATAGGTCCTAGGCCATACACTGTTTAGTCATCATAAAATAATAATTAAAAAAAAACATATCTTGAATCTTTTGCTACAATGTTGCAAGTCACGTTGGTTTTGTGCACTGCACAGCATGGCTATAGTCGGCCCCTTGATCTTGGTCTAGCCCCAGGCCCAATTGGCACTGGGTATGTTTTACAAAACAGTGC
>NW_022719005.1:0-1165 GCF_011630105.1 Anneissia japonica
CAGATCTGTTCGAAAGGTGAGGGAGAAATTTTGTGAGCCTACACACCCACCTCAGGCCCACCATGGTTGGGTCTGAGGTGCGAAAATTTTAGGAGCTTTTATGACCGGAAATGACACTTTTATATAGTAAAATTCATCGTCATCACATCACCACTACCGTATGTAGTTAAAATGAAGTTTCTCATGATTTTCGGAAACCATAGATATCTAATTAATATGTGTGATGTACTATAGAAAATAAATATACTTAATTTAGGCCTACCTACTTCGAAGCCACACAAGGGCTGAGGTGGGAACATTTTGGGGAAATAGTACCTCTAGATTACCGAAAATGATTCACTTTGTTATAATAAAATTCATCATCATCGATCAAATTAATCGTTGTGATGTTCCATTGAAAATAAAACTCAATTGTCCTGGATGTATTTTTAATTTACTTTATCATGTGCCGAAATCCAAGCTTATTATTATTATTACACGCTTTTTCTCATACTTCTCAAATTATAATAAAGGCACGCGCACAAGAGTCGTGTATTATGTAATTTAGATGTTTGTGGGAAGAGATTAAGTACCGGTTGTACACCACACTTTCGTTAAAACCTGGGTCATTTATGCAGTTCATTTCAACAATTTAAGGCACCCCTACCCCATAACAATATTTTGGGACGTGTCCCCCTGTCCATCCTTGATCATGGGTTTAGGGAGAGGCATCCCCTTCCATTTAAGATTTTTGGAATTAGTTGACGGCTAGACGCTCTTTGGATGACATCTGAAAAGAAGTGAAGCTTAAAATAGAAAGTGTATGTTTTACGAGAGTAGCCTACTACATGTAACATGTACAGAAGCACACACACAAGACGAGTGACTATATATTTTTTCGAGGTCAATCTTAAAATGGAGTTGCCGTCCCCGGCGTTGCCAGTGACGTCGTACGATTTGTGTGCGATTTTTACCAATTAACCCTTATGTAAAAAATAGTTGAGCCATGTAGTACCTTGCAAATTAACCCAGAAACCCGGTAGTTTGTTGATTGTTTATTGGTAGCGTAGCTTCGCTGCCAAAAATAGCTTTTTGGCAGTTGCGTCCCCGGTGACATCGTGAGGGCATGCCGAAGGCTGGTTACGATTTTGGTGGCACATCGATTGAGTATTTTCATTCACCTGGC
>NW_022719006.1:0-633 GCF_011630105.1 Anneissia japonica
GAACATGAATGTCAGATCATTTGAAGCCCGAGTACAATAAATGTAACGTCAACTACTTAAAAAATGTCTTCTTATGGTTTTTAAAGTGAATAATTTAAGTAATTACAGCAATATTAATAATTTGAAACCTTTATAATTGGTATCATGATATATTTAATAATGGAGGGTTTTTTGTTTAATATTGTAATTGTAAAATTAATAATTTATCTTAATGATGATGTAAGTGTATTTTTAATCATTTGATGTTTTTTATGTGTCTTGGTTTCCATCTTGTACATTTCAAAACTTAAATTATATTTTCAATAAATATATATTGAATTGAATTTGCCATCACTATATTTTACTAATTTCTGAAGTCCAATGACCTAATGTCTCCAAAAACTTTTCAACATGGTTATAACCAGTTTTATCATGTATGCTTCTATATTTATTACTCATCAACTTCTCTTCTTATGACAGTCTTATGACCATCACAATTGAACATTGATTTGATTGCTGAAAGTCGATTATTGAACATTGAATGGACATTGATTATACATTGATTATTGAACATTGATTGAACATTGAATGGATTGCTGAACATTGAATGAACATTAATTATACATTGATTATAAATCACTGTTATTGGATTGG
>NW_022719007.1:0-1502 GCF_011630105.1 Anneissia japonica
AGATTTTGAACCACGCCCGACCACGCCCACTTACGTTCTCCTCGAGGAACACCCCCCCACGTCGGAGTCATCGGACCCCCAGTCGGGCAAACTTTGGCGCCACCCCTGGGCAAAACATGTCGGTTCTTTACATAAAAATGCTAATTTTGGTATTTTTTAAAAACTGGTCTGTGTTTCACAAAGACAAACCTATTATATTATGACTTTATAACTGTTTGGATCACTTTTTTGGCCTAATCGTTAAATTGACTGGTATATAAATTTCAGGATTTTAAAGAACTGTAAATTATTGAAAAGTGGATTATGTGTCTTATTGGAAATTGATCACGTAACAACAACAAATACAGCATTTTTTCTTAGCGTGCCATCTTAGCATCCCCAAGTAGCCTGATGTTGTATTTGTTTATTGTTTTGGTGGTTAGATTAGCTTCCCACGGACGTGACAGACGTGGACGCTCCTATCTTGACCCTACAGCAAGTTAAAAAAAATCTTCCTATGTTTGTTTGGCATAATGAGAACTGATGTTGAAATAATATAGTAAAAAATCATTATAAAGTTAAAAAACTCCTTAACAAGATCAAGGGTAATCATGCAAATCATGACCCTGTTTCATTCTACAGGTTAATAAAGGAATCCAGCCCTACCACATTTTATTTGGATTAACCTCTTGATTGTTAAATAAAAAACCTTTATTTGTTGAAATGACACAATGAATACGTCCATAGATCAAAGTTAATCGAGGCCACCACCTACGCGCCAGATTAACCCTTCTGGTATATTTTTTAAAAAATTCATTTGTTGATACGACGCAATAAAAATGCCTTCATAATTCGACGGGGTACCACCAGATACAAGATATCAATGTTAATGAACCTACATAATAAGTTGAATGGACATCGGTTTTTATGATGTTCAACAAGAGTTGTGCACATTGGTGGCGCCAGGACCTGCCCGATGGAGGGGCTAAAGGCCCCGAGGGGGGGGGGCGCTAGTTGAGCGAATCGAGTCTCACTTGGCTGGGGGCCAGGGGGCCGCCTAGGGCCCTCGGTGGGGGTTCAGGGGGCGAAGCCCCCTGGAAGCCACGGATATTTGATGAATTATGGCGAATTTTTATTACTTATTTGATAAGCATCGAGTTACTATAATATGACTTCATGTAGGCTATGCTTTCTAATGTTGAAATCAGCTTCCAAAACCAAAACATTTTGAATAAAGCAAGAAACAAAGAGTATGCAATGTAACCATCTAATTTATTTTCAAATCCTCATTCTTGAAAGTGAAATTCTATATTTTGGAAATTTTGCATGAAATCTGTCAACCACGTTGTAATGTTTGAGGTTGCCTCACCTATCACGATGTATTCCAACCATCATGAGGCTATCTAAATGAGCATTTGTCATAATAGAACGCAAATTATTTTTAATTAGTCTCATTGAATTATTATTATTATTATTCTTATTATTATTATTATTATTATTATTATTATTATTATTATTATTAT
>NW_022719007.1:1648-3880 GCF_011630105.1 Anneissia japonica
GGGGGGGGGGGGGGGGGGGGGGGGGGAGCTTAATCGCCTGCTGACCCCGCCACCGTAGTTGTGGGTTACAGGAAAGATACTACAAACACAAGATAGCACTTTCCACAGATAAAAATAGGCTCCTGAAAGCAGCATGAGTATACTGCAGAAGCTAGGTTACAAGTTGCTATCAGCCATTGGTCATCTGTCAAAACGTAGGACCAAAGAATACCCTTTGGTAGGACCAATACCAACTCTCTGATAAAACTACTGTACTTGGGCGTGCCTGTCAAATGAAATGAACTGAAATGAACCTTAACACATTCCATTTTATTGAAAATTTCCACAACCATAGCATAGATATTCTACCGTATGTATACTCTGTTGCAAAAAAATTTCCCCCGCGTACGGCGAAGACAAGGGCTGCAAAACTAGGTCCCATCGCGATGTACAGAGCAGTTGATGATGATCTGACTGACACGGACTTGAAAATAGCGCATGCAAAAAAATATTTTTTATAAGGATGATTATGAATAATTCATAGAAATTTCCTAAAAACTATCCTACGAAAAATTAATTGCCGGCAGGAGATTCGTAAAAGATATGACGTATATATCTGCTTCACTTTTGCTATGCGAGATTACAATTTTTGTTTCAAAGAACAAAACAGATAATCATTAAAAAGATTAGTTTCAATAGGCCTACCGTACCTAAAGAACAGATGAGAGCCTGTGGTAAAATATATCAACGAAGTTTTCCTGGTAAACTGAACTTCATACTTTCTTGTTAGCAGTTAGCAGTTCAAATATTGATAACTTGTACTACATCTGCAACCATTCATGTGCCTACTTGTCACTTGAATGGAGAAAGGTCCTTTTGAGTTGTTGGGCCCAAGCTACCTCTGGAATTCACTACAAGAATCTGCTAAAGAGTCTACTAATTTGATGAAGCACCGTCTTAAATTCTTATTTGACAATCTTTAATTTTCCTCTACTCTCCTGTTTTGTTTTCTTTTCAGTTTCCTTTATTTGTGTTGTTCCCCTTTTCTATCACTTTCTTTTCCGTTTAAACCATTTATTTTGTTTTTTTTTTAATTTTCTGTTTCCTGGAATGTGCTATACAAGCGCACAACCATTGACCACTGACCATACCGTAGGCCTAATTAATTTCATTTTTTTCTTTGCCAAATTTTGATATGATAGCACATATAACACTGTCACAGTGACATAATCTTAGTAATGATTACTATGATTAACTATATAAAAAAAATAAAACAATTACAGTATCTCCATCCGTATGATGAAAGCTTTATATTCACCTACCCAGGGAACAGTGAAATTCCCTGACCTACCTTACAAGGTTTTATGTAAATATAGGCAGATCATCTAGCGCCCTCAAGTTGACATATTTTGATAATGTGCAGTTGGAAGAAAACATCAGTCCCGAAAAAAGCGAAGGCTTATTTGTGTAAAAGGTATAGGTTTTATGTTCAGCAAACGCGAATGGTTCCGACAAGGTCGCAATGGACACTCGCAGTCAAGTATCCAACCTTTGTCCACTTTTCCTCTGTTTTGTGATAGCTGCAAGCCAGCAAACTATTCAACCGACCCGCGAAATTGTTCTTTATGCCGACATTAACTTCGTTATGAAATGGAGAATTGATGGAGATTCAATCCTGATTGAAATAAGTGCTCAAACAACAGGTTATATTTCAATTGGTTTCTCTTCTGACGGCAGAAAGGCGGGATCCGATATTGTCATATGCTGGGTGGATTCTGGACAAGCAATGCTGACTGTAAGTAGCCTATATACCATTAATCTGGTTGTGTCAATATATAGGCCTACATTGGCCTATCAATATATTATGAAATAAAATTAGTGTTGATGAGTGCTATGAGATATAATAGTGTCATGCGGATAAAAGTAAAACAAATCTATATTCCATTCAAATACAGCAACAGAATATTGAAATAATGATGTTAGACTAACTTAAGTATTATTTATTTTGCATCAATTTTAACGTGTACACCACCAACTTGTGCATTATCAATGGTACTATTCTATTCTTTAAAAAAAACGTGTTAGTTCCATGTGTAGATTTTTGCTAATTGAGTAAATGTAGTCTTATGATACAATAAAATAATGATTGTATATATACACACACACATACACACCCACACACCACACACACACACACACACAGACGGGTCCGTCTGCAGATATTGGGATTCCTTCCAGTGGATGCTTAGTTTA
>NW_022719008.1:0-12422 GCF_011630105.1 Anneissia japonica
ATTGATCTTAAAGATTGCATGGGTGACTACATTGTGTTTTGTTTACACTTGTCTGACTTAATTTTCTTGTCTTCTGATGATATGCTCATGAGCGTCTGACTCAAACTCTCCTTTCTTCTGGTGTGCTCATGAGCATCTGACTCAAACTCTCTTGTCTTCTGGTGTGCTCATGAGTGTCTGACTCAAACTCTCTTGTCTTCTGGTGTGCTCATGAGTGTCTGACTCAAACTCTCTTGTCTTCTGGTGTGCTCATGAGTGTCTGATCTCTTGTCTTCTGGTGTGCTCATGAGTGTCTGACTCAAACTCTCTTGTCTTCTGGTGTGCTCATGAGTGTCTGACTCAAATTCCCTTGTCTTCTGGTGTGCTCATGAGCATTTAACTCAAACTCTCAGCTTATCCTCTGTTGTGCTCATGAACATCTGCCTCAAACTTTCTTGTCCTCTGGTGTGCAAATGAGTATCTGTCTCAAACTCTCCTGTCTTCTGGTGTGCTCATTGAGCATTCCTAACTACATCCAACTTTCTCATATCATTCTTCTCTTATTATTTCATCTTTTGTCATAAGTTTGTCTGAATTCCTTTATCTTCCTTAAAACCTCTTCTGACTTTTTATGAAGAAAATACAACACTATAAATTTATTTATTTAAAAAAATGGTTAAAAGTTTAGATTAAGTGAGAAGTTGGTATGGAGATTACAAAAGGAGTGATGTTGTCTAGGTTATGAAAATTTGACTAATTGTATATATTGCATATGCTATGGGGTTATGTGACTATCTTATGTTGAATGAAAATGTAGCAATTAATGAGTAGAAGTGTTAATGACATATTATAATTCCACAAATTTTCACAATCGATAGAGTTATTATATAGTGAATTGGGCCTAAATTATGGTATCATTGTTATTATAATGATACATAATAAAATTATTATTATTATTTTATTATTTTATCTTTTTTTATATTGTAGGCACTTTCAGTACTGTAGTAATTATGTGCATGTCCCTGAATAAGCCATGATGTTCTGATGGTAGCAACCCTCCCTTTTCATTTTAATAAGTTTACATTTTTTTAAGATCCAAGTTTTATTATTTATTTCTTTTATACCAATTTCCAAGACCAGTGCTTCTACAGTCCGGGAAAATTGTATTTGAAAAATAAAATGGAAATGTAATGTGTCATTAAAGTTGTTCTTTATTAGGAATTGTCTATTAAATATGAGTTGCATGTTGCTAACTAATATCTTTTACAGTATATTTGCAATATTATATATATTTATTGAGTAAAAAGAATTGATCTTGGCCTGTATGAAATGGTGACACTGCAAACTAACACAAAGTGGTTTGTATTACTTTGTGAAATCACAAATATAATTTTTCATTGTACATATTCTTCAAGCACTTTTGTATTTACTGCACAGAGAATCTGTAACAACAACAGTGCATACTTGAATGCATTTGTCATTTTCATAAACTAGCGCAAACTACTAAGATTGTGTTAGTTCATGGTGTGAGCGAAATTTATGGCAGGGATGCAATTCTTTTTACCAACCTATCTTTGGCTGCTGACAGCTGTGAATGTTGGTTGGATGTTTACCTAATGAATAACTTGCATAGTAACATTTGTATTAATTATGATCTGTTACTGTAATTAGTTTCGCCTAGAAATTTCAAGATCACTATTCTTTGAAGAGGCATGAAAGTGTACTCAATATTATTTTACTTATCCTTCAATTGACTTTTAGTACTTCGCTATAAGCAATCAATTATGCTTTACTCAAAATAAGCAATATTTTAAAATTAATTGTATAATGGCCTCATGTACATAAATGTATGGCATGGTTTTAAAATAGTGTAATAATAATCATCATCATTGTCATCAATATTATCATCATAATCATCATCACTCTCATTATTATCATCATAAATCATCATTATCACTCTCATCATCATCATCATAATAATAATTTTTTCATTATCAGTAGCATCATCATTTGTTGTTATTATTGGATGTAATTTTATTTTCACATTGATTAACTATTGTTTGTATTTTTTGTGCAATAGATGAGTCACCAACAGATAATGCTCCGCGACTTGACAGTATTCCACCCAGTGTTATTCGTATATCTGAAAGTGCAACTGTTGGTAAGTTTTTAAAGTCAAATTAAGTAACAGTCTAAAATTGCATCCTCTATCAACGTCCACAGCTAAAATTAGTGCCCTCTATAATTGTCACTGTGTATCTACTTGCTTACTTGACTCTAACAAGGCCTTGGTTAGTAAGAGTTCACTCCAACTAAAACCTTGTAAAGAAAAATTAAACTGAGGTAGCATTTGTTGTCAAGTAGGTCTGGGGATGAAACCAAATAATAGGTGGGGAACGTTAATTTTGGTTGGCACTATCTTGAGTATGATATAGTGAACAAGGCCACAAAGATTAAGAACATATTAATTTAAAACTATGTTTTACACTTTTATTTATTTAATTTTTATTTTTTATTCAACTTTATTTAATGAGGGTGACCCAAATAGTAATGCTGACTTAAACAATATAAATCTGAAAAATACAAAAGCTAATTATATTCAGCATGAAGAGAAAAGTTCAGTAAAGATACAATTTGCAAGACCAAAATGTAATTAAAAAGAAAGTTAATTTCAGATTATTTTACTCATATTTATCTGTTTTGAATGCATTTTTTACTTTTTATCTTTTACTTCTAAATTCATGTAGGGAGTCTGATATTAACTCTTTCTGGTAGTGACCCGGAGGGGGCAACGGTCATCTACGGAATTGATCAACCTGAACCCAACTATCTGTCTGTAGGGCCAGTAGATGGTGAAGTTAGAATCCGTCAGCAACTAGATGCCGAGGTAAGAATTGGACAAATAATCATAATTTACTTTTTAAATATATAGGAAATATACATAATTAATGTTAATCATCACATCATAGTTTAAATTTTGAAATACTTTATTTGAAAAAATAAACCATTTTCCCCTCATTTTCATTTACCCAAAATTCTCCCTGATGGACCTAATTTTTATTTACTTGAAAACAATTATAATTTTTTGTGGAGAAAAGGCAACATTAAACATCCATGAATGTTAGATGGTTGTCACAGGTTGATTGGAATCCCAATGGGCCTATCTGCTGGACATTAGCTGAGTAGCATGCTGTAGGCAGATAGACTTCTCAGCCGAAGATCGGTTAGCTAAACTTTACCTACCAACACTCAAAGAAATATGTAGTAGAGACGACTTAATCGAAATGTTTAAAATCATCCACGGTACACTAAAGTTAAGGCACAAGGGCTTGCTAGTAGTGGTTTTTAATATGCTTGAACCTAGAACCTTGAATTTCAAGGCAAGCATCATAACCTTAAGTATAGATATTGTTTATTGTTTTTTATTCACACAGATCATACATGTACCCTGTTTAACCTGTTGTATTTGAATAAATAATAATTTCTATGTTTTCATTTCATGCTAAATAGTTTGAATATAATTATTTAATTGTTTTTATTACAGACTGATTTGTTTTTTCAAGTTGACTTTACTATCAGTGATGGGACTAACCTACCTGTAAGTAGATAGTGTTTATATTTCAAAGAAAACATTAGCATGTCTTGTAGTATACATAAATACATTTTTAAAACTTTATATATTTATGTCAGCTTGTTAGGTCTGCCAAATGAAATATAGATAAATCAAATTACAATGAAGTTAGCAATTTGAGTGTTAAATGAGTAATAACAAAATGTTAGATTTGATTTCTTATATCTCCACCGGAGAAGTTCAAATACATCAAATCACTTGTTTGCATTGTCCCAACAAATTGTGACGAGTAAACAAATTCCACTTGACAACCCTTTTGACACATTTGAATGACTCAAATTGATGAACCCATAATTAGTTGACAATACCGTTCAATCTGCCGAAGCTTGTAAATGATTTGGCACAAGGGTCTGTTAAAAATCACTCAACTATTACTAATTGTGTCCCATTTAGAATAAATCCAGTGAAACATGCAAAGCAACCGTCAACAATAAGTACAAAGCTCACTATTTCTCTAATCAATTTTCAAATCACCTTTTTCCTTTGCATAAACAGAGCCGCAGACAATGACAATATTGAACTACAATTGAGGCCTATATGTATATACCAGAAAGCTTGTAATTTGTTATGGTTTATTTTTTTTTGTAACGACTGCACTATCACTTGTGGTGACACAATGATGGAATCATTGGGTGTGGTCAGTACAACTTTTAACACCTCCATTGGTAGTGCAACAAGTGATAGTTTGTATTAAAATCATATTATAGCCTTTTTTATATCATTTTTATCATTTATGTAATTAAATTACTTTAGCTTAGTATTTATATAAGTTTTAACTTCTTTATACTATTATATTGTGTTTATCTATTTTTGAAATAAGATTCTTTGGAAGAATACTTCTTCAGGTTGTACGACAAACTTTAAAATTGAAGGCTATAATTGACATATTAACCGTTTTTGCTATCTATGCATACCATACCAGTTTGTGCAATAATTTTTCTTTTTTATAAACTTAGATTGTAAAAGTAAATGTCATCTCTTTTTATTAAAATAATAATAATAAATAATATGTCGTTCTTATATAGCGCTTAATGCCTTAACAAAGCCTCTAAGCGCTTCACATTACTACCCCGGTCATTAGATCAAACACATATGGAACACATTGAACACCAAATTAAATTATTAAGTTAAATTATATTATTATTCCATAATATTGCGGCTAGTAATCAGCGCAGTTGTGTTGGAACCTACCAGGTACCCACTTGTACTCCTGGGTGGAGAGAGGCCCAGCGAGATTTGCACAGCGAGAGTTTCGAACCCCCGACCTCGAGGTTGGGAGTCCAAGCCACAACCGATGCACCAACTGCTTCTACTAAGGGAATCACTTGATCGAAAACTACTTCCTGGGTGAGATAGCTACAGTATATACACAAAACAAATTTGAATACAAACAAACTTTATATCTGTAGTTTACTTAACAACCAATCTGTTATTAATTTGATAACTTACTATTTATATATCTTTGTGTTTAAAAATATTAAAAATGTAAGATATTTCAGGAAAATAGTTTATAAAATTGACATCTCTGAGTAAAAAATCTTAAATTTTTCTTCACATTTATACAGTATAAAGCATTTATCAAAATTGTTTTTTATTTGCTATTATTCACTCATTTACCTCTACCCCGGCCTCTACCCCGACCTCTACCCCGACCTCTACCCCGGCCTCTACGCCGGCGTCGACGCCTGTCTCCAGGTGGCTTGCAGCAGTGTCCAAGTATCTTGCACTTCTCACACAATTTTTGTAGGTGTGGCTTCTCTTCTTCCCATTCCCATTCCCCCTCCTCTTCTTCCTCCTCCTCATCTTCATCATACTCTAGTGGCCTCTATATAAAATAAAAAAAATCTATATTTGTGCAATCTAAATCAGATTAAGGATAAAATTTTATGTAAATCGCTGCCGCAACCGCCACTGCCATTGTCGTTGCTGCTGTGGTCATCATCATCATCATTATTATTATTATAATGAGTTTTACAATCATTAGGCTGAGAGGTGCTGTATGTTAGGGAGTACATTGAACCAGGGGTGGCGCCATAGAGGGGTGGCAGGACCCCCTGTAGGAGAGAGCTGGCCCCTCCCACTGTCAGGGAGAAAAACCCCAATTCTTCTGGGAGAAAAAAAAATGCATTTTCTACGTATTAATAGACTCTAAAATCGATAAAATAAGCCTTTGAAACCCTTTAAATTGTCAAAATTTTTGGGAGCTTCGCCAACTGGACCACTTTTCAGTACATTTTAAGTGATGCTTGACCACGCCCACTTTGCTGTCATCAAGGAAATTTGCCACCTCCTCGGGGGCATCGACCCCCCCAGTCGGGCCAATCCTGGCGCCACCCCTGCATTGAACTAATATGTTCCTGTCACATCTCAGCTGCTTAGAAGAATATACATATTTTCTGTTTTCTTTATCAACCAGTCCTCTGGGGATTCTTCCCAACCCCAATAGAATTTTTCAGCCTTCCTGCAAATCCACCACTGCTTCCTGCATGCCTTTCAATGTACTTAAGGGTGTACCACTATCTATAATTAGTGAAGAAAACAATTGGTGTGTTGCAAATTTTTCATTTATGACGGATTGCTCAGCTATGTTTTAAATGTGTTTTAATGATGAAACATACTCACCTGAGTGTAAGGATAAACATTGATCCTGCAAACCATACATTCCTGGCCACAGTCAGCCCAACTGTTGCCGCTCATCCACGAACGTTTGCATTTTGGGCAACGAAATTCACCAAACGAACGCTTTGAGCCTTGGTATGGAGTTAATCCTTTGCGCTAATCAACCAATCAAACATCATAATTTATTTATACATTTAGCAGGTCAATAAAATGCTTTGTACAGTATTCTCAAATTAAGAATCACTTCCTTAAAAATTAAAATTGTAATTACACATATGAATTGCTTAATTTGTATATTTAAGTTATTAAATTAAATTTAAAACTCCGAATTAAACAAATTTCTCCCATCAATTTTTCCAGTATACTTTTGCATAAATCCTTAAATTGACAATAATCAATTTAAGGATTTTTGTAGCAAAATTTATATTTTTTTGTGATGTGCTTCTCTTCGGAATTAATAATTTATTTCATCCTTTCAAATGAGCTATTCAAAATTTTATTTTTAATTTTTGAAGTATTTTCCTGTCTTTTTTGACTGATTGTACATACTTAAGGGTCCACTGCTGTTGACAGAACTCTAAAGTTAGGTGAACTCCTTCCCTATATACATTGTTGTCATTAAAGTTCACCTTTTGTTAACCAAACTTTATCTTGTATTATATAGTAGTACATTTACTTTATACTAAATATAGTTTACATTACATTAGTAAGCAACTTTTATATAAAATCTTTGCATTGTTGTTGATCCATCTTATGTTGTACGTACCTGAGGAGACATCTTCTTTCTTGATTCTGTATCATCGGTTGCATAATGTTGTATACCGCTACTGTATGTATATGTGTATGTTGTAGATGTAATGCTATGTAGCTCAAAAACAAGCTACAGTATTATGTTGTGGAATTTCCCATTCATATGACTCAACTGAGTCAAGCTGCATCCTCTAAATACTTGACCCTAACATTTGAATGTTGTTAAGCATGTTTGATAACCTTTTATCATCAATAATTTTTCAACATTCTGTGGCATGCTGTTGTATGAAAGAATGTCATTTTGTATATAAATTGTTATGAATAATAATGCAAATTATACATTTAGGACTTTAATATTGAGTGTGTACAAACAAATGTTGCTGATGATATAATGCACTGGGATTTCCCAAATGTAGTCACCCAACATCAACAAATCAGACAGTTCCCAGTAATAGCCATACACACAAAGTACACTGAAGTACATACATTTAGGTTATGTATTTTAATCAACTAAATCAGCATAAATTGTTAATGAGATGAAAAACCATTGCATCCCCTCTCATAAGTTTCGAATAGCCAGCTGTACCTCCAACAATAATGTATGGTAAACAAGATTGATTGATTAAAAATTAATCAGCAAATCACAAACTTAATCTATGACAAGGTTTGTAAATGCTTAAGTTCGGATCTTTTTCTCCACGCTTGTTTTCCATAATTTTGACTTCTTTTGTCAGAGAAAGAGCAGTGGAGCCTAAAGCTACACTTAGACTAGACATGATTACGACACAACAACAACACGATACATATGCGCGTAGTGTTGAAGAATACAAACTATGCGATGATATGTCATTTTCGTGTCGTAATCGTGTCTACTGTAAATTCAAATTCAAATATACATACACACACACATGCATGCTCATCCCACCCCACCCCCACACACACACAGAGATATATATATATATATATATATATATATATATATATATATATACTGTCTCTTATACACATGTGTATAAGAGACAGTATATATATATATCAAAACTACAGTAATAATAGTAATAGTAATAATAATAATAATAATAATAATATTTTAATAGTATTTTAATTAATATACTAATAATAATTCACTGTACATAATTTTAGTATCAAACGTCATGACACACACTCACGACCTAGGCAGGATTGTCTGCAGTGTGAAAAACATAATTTTTGTATTCAAAGAACAAAATCAAAGATGAGGTGATTTCATATTAGTAATTGTACTAATTTTTTTACAAAAACACCTTTTACATTTTCATTCAAGTAAAATGGTAACTTGCAAAACGTTCTGAATATTAATGTTATTGTGACACTAATTGAATGTTGACATGTAATGATAAAATACAAACATTAATGATTATTAGTAATTTAGATGCTGGTTCTAGCATTTATGACCAGGTCTAGATACCAGCGTCACTCATGCAACTGTGAATACTGTCCTGGCGGGCCTTGCACTTTAAGTTGGTGGGGAACGGTGTGGTGGTGTTTGTTTCGTCTGCATTGTTTTATTTTTGTTTCTGATTATTCCGGTTGTCTTTTTGGTGAAGTATTTCATAGCTACTGTTTATTAATAAATATACAACAAAAACCCCGCTCTGATCTTCATGAAATAGCGCTATTTAAGTGCTGTAATGTGTGATGTGCCAGTATCCACACTTGTTGCATTTTGCTTGGCTAGAAACGTCTAGCATTACCTCTGCAGCAACGTCCAAGCTTCTTGCACTTCTCACACAAGTGTTCTGGGTGTGGTGCACTTAGGTTCCCCTCATCACTACTGAACTTCAGCGCCCTCTAGAGAAAATAAACCAGAGCGAAATATTTTAAATTTGGGTGCCAGTCCCTAATTGCAATTATAGTTGTTTTGTTCAGGGGTCCCAGTTCAGACTAATACAACCACATTTTTTCATTATTATTTAATGTGTGACATACTGTGGCCTAAATCACAAACAGAATTTTCTTGACACTTACGACAATGAGGGGTTGGTCTGTCTGATTTGGAAATTTTCCTGCCTCCATGTTCTCGCTGGCACCTCCTCTGATTACAAATACTCAATTCTCAAAAGTATTCTATAATCATTTTAAATCAATGCCAACTATGCATGTAGTACTTTAGACATTGGGGTGGAGGGGTGGGGGTGGAGCTTTAATGTGCAGCTTAGCTCAGTTGGCTAAACTGCTAGTAGGCACTGTGTGTGCGCTGAACTGTGGAGATCTCTTGGTTCCCGGTTCAATTCCCATCGCTGCTCTCCTTGTATTTCAGCTGGAGGGCTGAAATGCAAGTTGCAATAGCGCACCGTCTTTCAGACGAGACCTTAAAGTCGTTGGTCCCCTGAGCATTGTGGTCCATGTGCACGTTAAAGTCAGGCTCCAGTGGAAAAAAAAATTTGATATGTTGTAGATCTGACTTTTCTAAGACAGAAAAAAGCTGTTTGATGACAAACGGTTAATGAGATTGAATATTTAACATCTAGGGAAAGAAGGTGGAAAAAATGGTGGTTATGCCCCCTTTTCCCCCAATTTTTGAATATTAAAAAATCACCCAATTGATTTTTCACTGATAAACTTGATAATAGTTTAAACTTACCTGGGAATGGGGGTAGACATTAATCTTGCAAGTCTGACATTCCTGGCCACAGTCGGCCCAACTGTTGCCGCTCATCCATGTACGACCGCAGTCAGGACACTCAAATTCACCAAACACACGGTTTGTGCCTTGGTATGGAGTTAACCCCTTGCCGATGCGCTAATAAGAAAATCATTGTTATAACTATTTACATTTTTTTTATGATTGATGTTTGTATATTATTATTGGATTCTGTATTTTTTTGTCTTTTGCCAAAATATTTTTATTTCTTTCACATCCATCAGCAAGTACATGACCCGCCACTTATAAGATGAATTATGTCACTTTATACACCTTAGAGGGCGCATTTCCTAATGTTATTATTAAATGATACCCTACCATAATAACCTATGTACAAATTAAACAATTCAAATATTGTAGGTAGATAGCCTAACATTAATGTACATATATACAGTAGTACATTTATCAGTGGCAGGGCTAGTAGGTGTCTGGGGGGAAAAATCCCGTCGGCCAAGAATGGAACCCCATTGTGAAATGCCACGCCTAGGTCATCAGACTGAAAATATTAATTTGCCAATCCAAAAGTTTTAGTGATTGCCACCTAAACCATAAAAACTTTCCCTATAATCCCCACCAGGGATTTTATTCCTGGACTCTAACTGTGGCTCTAGGTAGCCCCTTGGGTTCAGATCCCCTGTAGGTAAATTTCTGGAGCCATCATGATAGCCATTAATTATAATTTATAGGCTACATACTTAGGATAATGGATCAGTTAACAGTTAACATCTACAATGCAAGTTAATTGTAAAGTTGAAGTTTAACTATTCTCTATATGTGAATGCCTAAGTGATTCTTCCTATAGCTATGCATACCTTAGACATATTTCCTTGGTTGGTTCTTTTCAGCTGTATAAGCTCCTCACCTATGTCACTGTTGCCACAACATTATTACAAATATATAGCTCAAGTGGGAAAAACCCAGTATGTTTTGGAATCTCCCATTCACTTGACAGGCTTGCTGCTAGCATTCAAATGCTGCACACAAACAATATGTTTGATAAGATAATGTTCCCTTCAGTAATAATCAGTCATTGCTACATAGTATGGTTTGATGATGTCGGGAAGAAATGTCTATGCTTCATTAACATGATGATAAATAATATCATAAGCACCTAACTAATTTACCATAGTATATATGTGCATGTATGTTAATGACGTGATTTCATGCTGGAATTTCCCAGATTTAGCATTTGTTTCATTAAGCATCGCCTAATAAGGTTTTTTTTTCATGTTGTTCGTTAATGTGTTTATAAATACACAAAGTAAATTGGAATACAGGCAAACCTTTTGGATTTAATATTTAGTTTAATCCACTCACTAAACCTCATATTAAGATTTATTTATTAAGCAATTATTAAGCAGGGTTTGTGTAAAAGCATTGTGTGTGTGTGTTGACTTGTTTACAGGGATTAACCTACAAGTAGGACGTTGATATGTTGACTATTGACAATCCTTGGTGCATGTGTTGTTAAATAAATAACATAAATGAAATAATCAAGAACTAATTTTACTAGCTTAAATAATTTATTCTATTCTCTCAAGATATATATACACATATATGTTTACCTTTAAATTGCATATTATAAGCATATTTTAGTCACTTTGTCTATTCACAAAATACTTTATAAATATTATAATCATATAATTATCCTTCCACTGCATCAGTATATCTAATAGATTGTGGGGGTACATGATCCTTTCTGTCCAAAAGCTTCCCCCACCCTTTGGCATCCCAATGAAAACCAATCACCCTCTCACTTTCTCTTTGTGCCCCTACAACCAGACCCCATGTAAATACACCACTGTTGTTGTGTAGCATAATTAAATGAAGAATAATCAATCAAGGTTAAAAAAAAAAAAAAAAATTACACTTAAACCTTGATTGCACCTGTAACAACCTTTTTTACAATCAGCAATGAATCTGCTATAAATTCTAAAGTATTAGCATTTGGTATAATCAGTAACAATAATGAAACATTTGAACTAATAATATGTAGGATGTGAGAATTTGGTCATTTTTCTGTTGATTTCAATAATTAGACAGTACTTGGGTATGGACAACAGGATTTTCTGGTCCACTACAAGATGTGCATTAAAGAATTGTGAAGAGAGTCTATCTTTTGTTGACTTTTAGAGTGGTCGTCTGGACACACCCTCACTTTTAGAGTGGTCGTCTAGACACACCCTTCCCCTTTACAAATATTGCTAACATGCATCAAACTTACTAAATAATCATAGGTCTATTATAGCAAGTATAAAATATTGCTAAACATTATTTAGATTCACAGCATATTAAATTTTCATTCTTAAAAAAGTCAAATAATATCAAATTATATTATAATGTCTGGATAATAATCTTCATATGATGCTAATTGAGTTATGATATTCTCATATAATGATAAAATACATCTTAATGTTCATTGAAGTTGGTTCTCTTGCATTGTGGTTGGTTATTATTCACTCTTGTTGCAGTTTTATTGGTTAGTATCGTCTGCCACCATAACCGCCTCTGCAATTTCCTTGCTTCTTGCATTTCTCGCACAAATGTGATGGGTGTGGCTGATCCATATTTCCCTCCTCTTCTCCACTAAATTTTAGCGGCCTCTAAAAAACAAACCAGTACAAAATACTTTTGGATTGAGTTTCCCAATTAGTAGAAAATAATTGTTTTTTTTCAATTTATAAATATGTCAAGTGGTTGAATATTTCAGTTATTATTATTGTTATTATTTTTATTTATTGTATAAAAAATTTATATAAA